>NW_027069484.1:1362004-1430671 GCF_002906115.3 Quercus suber
CAAAACGGCTCTTAAAATAATCCTTTTATATGTTTAGGGTTAGAAGAAAAGAAAGCCCAAAAACATATTCACGGATCCCAAGAAAATCAGATTGGAATTCTGACTTTTTAATTCTCGACAGATAGCAGGTGTCGAGGTAGCTATCGAGAGGTGTCGAGCTTTAAAAACTTTGCACTTCAACTTGCTTTCTCTTGGACAGACTTGATGACTTCAACACTTGACCTTGAAACATTGTTTTTTGAAGTATTAAAAACACCTAGAACTACCCAATTACAAGCAGAGTGCGTTTTGTCAAAGGATTAGCCAATTTACATAACTAAGTGACATATGTTCTTAAACAAGTTAAAACATATATGTCCTAACAGAATTCGTTGTTCGAGGAGATAAACTCACTGTCCAAGGAGGTAAGTTTTCATATAAATTGATTAAATAGAGTACAAGTACAATTTAGATTGCTACAGTACCTCTTCTCTATTTTCCTCCTCCATTTTATGAAGGGCCTCTTGCATTATGTAGTCCTTTTTGGATGATCTTGGTCCTACACTTGTTGATCATTTGGGCCACCACTTGAGTGCTTGTCCCATCAAACACCCTTTCTGGCCTTCTGTGAGTTGTGGTTGTCAAGGCAACACTGTTCAGAGGTCTTTTTCACATAAATGCTATCAGAAAAGTAGCTGCAGTGCATTCAATGCAGTGGTACTAAATGGAATTCCAAACCCTCCCATCCGTACTCAACGGAATTCCAAACCCTCTCATCAATAGATTTTAGGAATGCTTTCATCTTTACTTTCCAGTAAGCATAGTTATTCCCATCGAAATGAGGAGGAATAACCAGAGAGTGTCCGTGTTCCATGACTACAGGGGTCAAGGATCAGCTCAGAGATCAAAAGATCTACAACAAAAGAGCTACCTGCTCTAATACCACTTGAACGGTTTTTAGACCCCTTAACCCAACCAGATTAGTCTAGTTAATTAGCCAAGTGATTAACTTAGTCAAATTATGCAAATCTAGGTTAACACAATCAATTAATCATATCAAAAAATAAAGCAGTGAAAATATAAATAACACAATGATATGATCACCCAAGAAACCACACGATAAAAACCTAGGGAGGATTTGACCAAGCTATCCTCAAGGTAAACTTAAATCCACTATACAAAAGAATCGAAGTTCATACAAAAGGACTTACAAACTCCCAACTTGACTTTCTAATGCTACCCACCAGTAGAACTTACTGACACGACCACGTGCAAGCTCCGAATCCGCGGACTCCTTCTTTCTTGGATTCTCCACAAGATACAAGCACCCTCCGCTTGTGTTTCTTTAAGCTCTAATGGCAGCAACCGAGTTGATCATCAAGATATTAAAATAATCTCTACCTTGAAAACCTTAAGTTTAAGGAAAGCTCTTCAAAGATCTCACAAAAGATTCACACAAACAGCAAAGTATGAGCAACAATACACCCAGAGCAACTCTCAAAAACGTGGCTAGGGTTTTGCCTTATATACCTAGGGAAAAAACATAAAACCCTAAACGTTTAATGAGGTAGGGCTGAGTTGGAAAATTCTGCAAAAAAACATTCTTGCCGACTTTCGATCGATCGAGTCTATCTTTCGATTGATCGAGCCAAGCCGAAATGCACCAATACATCTGCAGTCACTCGATTCCAACTTTAAATGAATTACACAACTTTGAGCAAGCCTAAACAAGACTAAATATATTGTTTTGATCATGATTTGCCAACATTACATATTAGTGTTCTAAATACAACAAATCCTATGTCTTTAGAACCTAACATATATGGTCCGAGGAGTCATGCATAACTAAAGTTCTGTTTGAACACTTGAAAGTTGTCATGGAGTGGTAACTTCCCCACATCATCTAGTTTGAGGACAGTGGCATGATTGAGTTTAAGCTTAAACACTTATAAAAATTGTAATGGAGTGTCGACCAACTCATATCTTCTAGCCCGAGGACTTCAAGCATGACTGAGTTTAAGTTTAAACACTTATAGAAATTGTAATGGAGTATTAACCAACTCATATCATCTGGTCCGAGGACTTTAGGCATAACTGAGTTTAAGTTTAAACACTTATAGAAATTATAATGGAGTGTTGACCAACTCATATCATCTGGTTCGAGGACTTCAGACATGACTGAGTTTAAGTTTAAATACTTATAGAAATTATAATGAAGTGTTAACCAACTCATATCAACTGGTCTGAGGACTTCAGGCATGTTTGAGTTTGAGTTTAAACACTTATAGAAATTGTAGTGGAGTGTTAACCAACTCAATCATCTGATCCGAGGACTTCAGGCATGACTGAGTTTGAGTTTAAACACTTATAGAAATTGTAATAGAGTGTTAACCAACTCATATCATTTGGTCTAAGGACTTTAGGCATGACTGAGTTTGAGTTTAAACACTTATAGAAATTGTAATGAAGTGTTAACCAACTCATATCATCTGGTTCGAGGACTTCAAGCATGACTGAGTTTGAGTTTAAACACTTATAGAAATTGTAATGGAGTGTTAACCAACTCATATCATCTAGTCCAAGGACTTCAGGCATGACTGAGTTTGAGTTTAAACACTTATAGAAATTGTAGTGGAGTGTTAACCAACTCACATCATCTGGTCCGAGAACTTCAAGCATGATTGAGTTTAAGTTTAAACACTTTCCCCGTGTGCCTTATAAGGCTCAGCCCGAGTGCACTACCACATCATGAGGTAGTAGTTTTTGAGACTTGCTCTACTTCGCATGTGTAGTATTTATCACAGAGTGTTAACTTCCACTTAGCATTTGGTCTGAGGACTACAGGCATGACTAAGGTTCACATTTAAACACTTTCCCCAGGTGCTTTATAAGGCTTAGCCCCGAGTGCACTACCACATCATGAGGTAGTAGTTTTTGAGACTTGCTCTACTTTGCATGTGTAGTTTTTGTCACAGAGTGTTTAACTTCCCCTTAGGATTTGGTTTGAGGACTACAGGAATGACTAACGTTCACATTTAAACACTTTCCCTGGGTGCCTTATAAGGCTCAGCCCCTGGTGCACTACCACATCATGAGGTAGCAATTTTTGAGACTTGCTCTACTTCGCATGTGTAGTATTTGTCACAGATTGTTAACTTCCCCTTAGCATCTAGTCCAAGGACTACAAGCATGACTAAGGTTCACATTTAAACACTTTCCCCGAGTGCCTTATAAGGCTCAGCCCCGAGTGTACTACCACATCATGAGGTAGTAGTTTTTGAGACTTACTCTACTTTGCATGTGTAGTATTTGTCACAAAGTGTTAACTTCCCTTTAGCATCTGGTCTAAGGACTACAGGCATGACTAAGGTTCACATTTAAAAACTTTCCCCGAGTGCCTTATAAAGCTCAACCCCGAGGGGAGCTCCTTGAAGGAGTATATGGAATTTGCTCTTAGGCCGTTGCACCATCTCACCGCCACAGGTCCGAGACTTTGCGTCTTTCCTAAGAGATGACTTCCAACTTGAGAGTGGCTTTTGCTTGTATGCATAGTGTGCACACTGCCTTCTCGATCTTCTTTGCCATCATGGTTGGAGAGGGGGTTTTCGTGCTGGGGTGCCATGGATTCTACCTGGTGCAAACCTGAACCTACCATCTTTAACCACTGCATTCACTATTACACAAGTTCTTCCCACAGACGGCGCCAATTGTAGGTGCACATTTTGTAGCCCAAACCCAAGATGTATGAGATGTTGGCCTAGTGAGCCCAGTACAATAAATTTGTAGAGAGTGGGTTAAAGAACTAGTCACTAATAAATTTGACAACGGCTAGTATGGATGTAGAAGATAATTAAGTATGAATAAGGAACATAGAGTTGAATGAATTCATTGTTCGAAGAGAGAAACTCACTATCTGAGGAGGTAAGTTTTCATATAAATTAATTAAACATAGTACAAGTGCAATTTAGATTGCTACAGTGCCTCTTCTCTATTTTTCCTCCTTCATTTTATGAAGGGCCTCTTGCATTATATAGTCCCTTTTGGATGATCTTGATCCTACACTTGTTGAGCATTTGGGCCACCACTTGAGTGCTTGTCCCATCAGACACCCTTTTCTGGCCTTCTGTGAGTTGTGGTTGCCGAGGCGACACTGTTTAGAGGTCATTTCCACATAAATGCGACCAGAAAGGTAACTACAGTGCATTCAATGTAGTGGTAGCAGCTTTTCCTTAGATATTTTTGAGTTCCTATCTTTCTTGTACGTTTATGGCGCACGTCCTTATCATTAGAGTTTCCTAGAAGGCCACCTTGATCTATAGGATCTATATTTGATCAGTGTTCAGCTTGTCCGAGGAGATATTCCTCCTTAGACCACTTTCCCATTTGCATCTTTGCTTATTAAGTCCTGAGTCTGAACCACTTATTACCATTCGTCCCTCCTCAGATTACTTCATGAACTCGGCCAAAGCCCACGCTCTAGCCAAAGCCCAAGTCTCAATTGTATGATTTGAGCCCATGACCCCAAAAATGCAATTCAAGAAACTCCAAATTCTAAACTGGTGGGAAATTTTTGTATCCATGGTTGTATTTTTTATTTTCTTTCTACTTTTTTTTTTTTTTTTCAAAACAAGATTACCAATGTTGTAGAGAGATAATTGTAAATTAAGAAAAACTGGAAAAAAAAATTATATATATATATAAGGTCATGTTAACGGATGCCTTTAGAATAATTGTTAATAAACCATATTAGGAATTGTTAATAAACCATATTCATGAAGCAGAACTTCATGAATAAAAAGTGAGATTTTTTTTTTTTTCAAATTCAAAAACCATTTTTATACTTATAAAAAAAAAAAAACCATTTTTATAACTAGAGTTTATGCTATATCGATTTATATTTTTGTTGACAAAGTCAATAGGCATATTTATTGTCCTTTTATTCGAAAAGTCAAGTTTGGTTTTACGCTTTGTTATTTGTGAATCCAAGAAAAATTGATGGTCACATTCTAATATGAAAATAAATTCAGTTTGCCTTTGTTCTTTGTCATTGTAGGCTTTGGCATTCTTAAATCCTTCATGATTGCTTCCTGTGTTTTGGAAACCATTATGATATTGAGAATAAAGTCTTAAATAGGTTGTTTATCATTTTATATCATGGTAGATGAAAGTTCAAATAACATTGAAAACACTATGAACGTTTAGACCCCCAAACAACAAATTACCAATTCAAGCTTTATATCAAACAATGTATGTGAGGAAAATGACAATAAGATTATAACAGAATTGGTAAACAATCTAAACCATAAATAATCACAATCACAACAGTAATTAAATGATAAAGATAAAGGGAAGAGAGATGCAAACACAAGGACAACACACGATGTGTTATCGAAGAGGAAACCAAAGTCCTTGGCATAAAACCTCTCCGCCGCCCTCCAAGCGGTCAATAATCCACTAGAAAATGTAGTTGGGATACATGAACAGCAATAGACCCTCCAAGCCTAATCTACCTAGGCACCTAAGCCCTTCAAGCTTCTTACTCCAATGAGGTTACGCCAAACCTTTTTCTTTTCTAGCTTACCGAATTCCGCTATAGCCCATAGCATCAACCAATAACCATTAGTCCCTTCCAAACTGCTTCCCTTAGTACCAAAAGACCTTCTCACAGACGTGGGTGTGATGAGAAAAGGATTTGGTCAAGAACCTCTTAAGGATGTTGTTCGCGTAAAATAATCTGCAAGCGCACAGAATCGTAACAAGTAGTAAAGTGTTTTTAGAAAACGAATGTCGAACCCACAGGGATTAACTATGTTATTGAATACCGAAATTTACTAAATTAAGTACTATTTGGAAAATCGAAAATAGATGGAACGTTCTACTATTTGAATTAAATTAAACTATTTAATAAAAATAAATCTATGAATAAAAAATTAACAAAGCGTAAAATCTAAAAGTGTAAAAATATGATAAGAATGGATCTAGAGCAGTTGATTTCACCTAACAAATCCCACACAATTTATTCTTCCTAATTATTAAATTCTAATAATCTCCCGTTGATGATTAAAAATTCCTTAAGTATTCAATATCTTCTCTCGAATAATATTAAAAATATCTTCAACTAACAATTCCATATCTCTATGTGAATTTAATTAATTGGAGACTCATTACGTACTTTGAATTTTTTGAAAAATCACACTAGTCGCGGTAAAGCATCTCTACTTTCGCTCAACTAATGGTGTTTAATTCTAGAACTAAAATAACAAATCACCTCTCGGTCTCATTGTAATTCAATTGATCAAACCATAATTCGTAAAAAATAGTAAGCATTAAGAATAAGAATTAAACACTCAATCATGGAAATATTAAAAATAAAATAATTCAGAATATAAATTGTGTGTTCATTGCTAGACTACATCAACGCTCTAGAAAATAAAATTTAGTTCATAATAAAACTGAAAAGAAAACAAATAAAACTTATGTCTTTCATCTGATGGTTGATCAACATGAAGCTCTCGCCTTTGCCCTCAGATCCTCCTCTTCAGAAAGACTCCTAAAAGAAAAATCTTCAATGCGGCAGCCCCCTTTTCCTCTCAGGTTTTCTCTCTTTTTTTTTCTTTTTACCCTAAAGAGCCTTTAAATAGGTCAAGGAATCCTATTCCCGTTTGGAGAAAATCCCAGATTTTTAGGCTTCACTTAACCGACGATTTTGGCCCATTTAATATCAGAATTCGGACTTTTGGTAAACTACAAAGTTGTAGCTCTTTAAGTTAACTTTCTAGCCAACTTGAATCATCTAGATTGGATATCTGAGCCCAAAGTTATGCTGAAAATACTAACTGATGTGCAGGCTGGAATCCTAATCCGAATTGGACTTCGATTTTGTACAAAATTCCTTTGATTCCTTGCTCTTCTCATTCCTTCAAAGCACAAATGAATAGATAAATATAAATAAAAAAAAAAAAATCAAATCAAATCAAAAGAAATAAAGGAAAACTAACAATTTTAATAAATAAGAGGATAATAAAAATCATGTAAAAATTACACTTATCAGATGTATCAATGGAGAAGAAGAGAGTAGAGAATTTGAAGAGTCTCTTAGTGAAGATTAGGGATGAGTCAATCTTTTTTTTCTCTATGGTTTCTCTCACAAAATTCTCTCTGGAAGCTCTCTACATTTCGTGGGTATAAGGGTCTTTATATAGTGGTGTGTGTTTGAAATACGAAGAGACAGTTTTTCCCAAACAGGGCAAGTTGGCGGCTTGGCCTCGCAACTGGTCTAAGTCGCGAGCTAACGGTCAGGCCAGCCTGGGACTTTTGTCCTATAGTGCGACAGCTGGCGTGACCCTTCACCTCCCCGCATGCTTCTCACGTGTGTTGCAGTTGACGGCTTACAAGTCGCGAGTCCTAACCGCGAGTCCCTGCTTCTTTGTACATTGTTGAGCAATTCTTCACACTCTCTCACACACTACCCTTACATGAATCTCACCTAAATACAGGATTACTAAGTGCTAAATTATAAGCAAATTGGCATGGAATAAAGCCAACAAAATGGTTGATAAAATTCAACCTTACAGTAGATTTATGAATCATGATTTTTTTTGCTCAACATTTCCATGATTTTATTAACATTATCTTCCTTTCAGATCATAATTACAAAATTTTGCATCTTTTTCTCCCCCTCCCATTAGATGTATTCATATAACTCTTTGACAAACATAATAGTATCAGTTATTATGGCCGGTTTGTATCCACCAACAATATTTATGTGCGTTTGCAATTCATTAATGTTGGCTAGAAGCGAATAAAAAAGAATGAAAGGAAACAATAATCCTCAAAGCTAGGAATGATTAAAAAAAAAAAACCACCAATCATTGTGCATCCTTGGCACGATGGTCACTTTATAAGTATAAGTGCTTCTGGGGGTGTAAGAGGTGAGGGACGGGGTTCAAAGTTTCTAGGAATGAGCTTCACACATATATATATACTTAGATTAAGCTAGAATAAATTTTTATCTTGTATATATATATATATATATAAAAAGGAATGATCTGAAATGCATCAGGAGTTACAGCTGATGAGGTTGAGGCTCTACTCCTCTTGCTTCTACTTATGGGTGTAACTGATTGTCCTGCAGCTTCTGCTTCAGTTTCCATAGGATCCTCTTCCCCTTGGTCACCCTCCTCATCATCACCTGGAATACGGACTTGTATCCTTGTGAGGGTTAACTTGTTTATGGTTGATAGAGGAGCCATAGGACTGATATCTTGAGGGATTGTAACACTTTTTGCTCTAAACAGTCTCATAAGAAGACTAGGAAAGATCAGCTTGGATCTGGAGGTTGTTCTGCTCTCTTCCACAATAGTGTCAAATATGTGGGAACTGATGTCAATGAAAGTTTTTTGCTTAAACTCCATGAGAAAGATTGCTCTGGCATTTGTCAGTATAGTCGTCTTCCTTATTGGATACAGGTTGTACATCATTATGGTGGTCAGACACCTCATGTCAGTAGGAAAATCAGTAGTGTTTAGACATCTTTTTTCTTTAACACCACCAATCCTAGCTTGGACAGTGTCTAAGGATAGCATCCTGTCTTTGTAGTTGGTGAACTCATGATCTTCTGATCCCTCAGGTCCTAGAACCTCATCTATATCATGAGCATCTATGGTGAACTCATGTGCTCTAATCCAACAGTTCAGCTTATCTTCCCTGATGATCACATTTGCATAAAACTCCCTTATCAAAGGTTCACACACAACTGGTAGGTCACCCAGTAGCTTCTCCCATCCTCTGCCTTCAAAATAGTCTGGAATGAAGGTATCTCTTAAATCATTTAGATCCACAAACCTCTCCTGGATTAAAGTTCCCTTCATGAAAGAATCTTTGTATCTTTCAAAATGCTGGACAGACCTAAACAGATTATTGTCCATTTTCAGCCATTTATCAGCCTTCTTTGCAGCAATTTTCTTCTTTGTAGGTGTGGAAGCCATATGTAATCAAGCAGAAAAGACCACAACAAGACATAGCACAATGGATGAAATTCAAACATTAGCAACAGTAAAAAAAAAAAATGAAATCACCATTCAGTTCAAATACAATTGAGATTCAGACAGTAATAAGGGTATCATAGATCAGAAAAGGATATAACACTATATCAATAATATAATGTTTATCTTATTGTGACAAAGAGCACAATAAAGGCAACCAGAAGCTCTTTTAGATCACAAACCAAACCACATACTTCAACAAGTAAAAAACAGATGAACAGAAGCAATGAAAACCATATTAAACCAAAACAAGACAAATGGCAATGAGATATGACTTCATGAGGATGAAATGATCAACCAACACAGAGCAGACAAAAATCACAAGGCAGAAGCAACATACTATCTTTAGTAATTAAAGATAATAACAACCCTATTGAACAAGCCAAAACACACATTCATAGAAAATGTTAGGTTCTAAAGATTTAGGATTTTATGTATTTAGAACTCTAATGTGTAATGTTGGCAAACCATGATTAAAACAATATGTTTAGTCTTGTTTAGGCTTGCTCAAAGTATGTTTATTTGTAAAACTGGAATCGAGTGATTGCAGATTTATTGGACTAAATCTGTAAGGCTGGCTCGATCGAAAATTAGACTCAATCGATCGAACCACATACAGATTTATTTTTCTGCAGAGTTCCAGTTCAGCCCAAACTCTATTTAAACATCTTGGGGTTCAAGTAAAACACTCCTATATATAAGGAAAACCCTAGAACGTTTTTAGGACTTTTGTAGAGAGAGATTAGAGTGCCTCTTGTGCCTCATTTTATTTTTAGGGTTTTGTACCAAAACCTCTCTAAGTCTTTGTTGCTCATATTGCTGTTTATGTGAATCTCTTGTGAGATCTTTGAGGGGCTTTCCTTCACATAAACTTAGGGTTTTCAAGGTAGAGATATTATCTACATCTTGATGATCAACAAGGTTGCTACCATTGAAGCTTAAAGAATATCAAGTGTGGGTGCTTGTAGCTAATTGAAGAATTCAAGAAAGAAGGAGTCCGTGGATTCGAAGCTTGCACGTGGTTGTGTCAGTAAGTTCTACTGGTGAGTAGCATTAGGAAGTCGAGCGGGGAGCTTGTAGTCCTTTTGTATGAACTTTGATTCTTTCATAGTGGATTCAGGTTTGCCTTAAGGATCGGTGGGTCAAATCCTCCCCAAGTTTTTACCGTGTGGTTTCCTGGGTGATCATATCATTGTGTCTTTTATTATTCCGTTGCTTTATTATTTTGATATGATTATTTGATTGCTTTAACCTAGAATTGCACAATTAGACTAAGTAACAACTTGGCTAATTAATCTAGGCTAACCAATCTGGTTGTGTTTTAAGGAGTCTAAAACCGTTCAGAAAAAACCTAGTAAATTCGAACCAAACACAACATGGGTACGAGAAATAACAAACAATCACCTCTGATAAACTAAAACAAGATAACACACATGTTTAGAAAAACTAGAAACAGAGTTTAGCCAAGACCAAAACATCAAATCTCAACAAACATTAATCCATACCAAGATCGAACCCATTATTTCTCAAAAACTCAAAAACACCTCGCAAAACAAGAAAAAGATGCACAAATCAAGTGCAATGAAGTGAGAAAGAGAAAACCCATGCCTTTTTCTTGTTGATTGGAATAGACATGATGCAAAAATGAAAGCTTTTCCAAGAGTGACACGGAGTGTTTGAGAGAGAGAAATGGGGAAGATAATGAATAGTCACAAAAATTCGAGGGAAAAACTGAAAAACAATTTTAAAAACTGTCTTTAAAACGCAAAACACGCATTTTTCGCGAATGGATCAAGTCGCAAGGGTAAGCTGTGAAACACTATGAAGCCAAGATTCTTGAAAAATCTTCTAAGTGTTTTTCGCGACTGGAAGGTCTACCCATGAGAGAGTCGCAAGGTGAGCCGTGAAAATCTCTGTGTACCTCTCACGACTAGACCTTCCACCCGCGAACAAGTCACTACTCTAAGCTGCGAAAATCATAAAAACTCAAATTTTGAAAAATTTTCTAAGTATTTTTCGCGACTGAGACCTTGACTTGCCAGTAAGCCGCGAAAAATCTCGCAGTGGGCTCGCAACTAGGGCATACGCCTGGACCAACCCGCGATTGAGTCTCCAAAACAAGGCAACACTGTTTTTGAAATTTTTGACATTTTTGTAAAAACAAAATACTTTCCAAAAACAAGCTAAAACACTCAAAAATCTTTTTGTATTTGATTAACAAAGATTGAGCTTGTGAAAACACATTTAAACAAGTATAATCACACAAATGAATATAGCATTTATTGAACATAGACTTATGTGTTGTGTGTGGGTATCAAAAATGAGATAGTCCTTAGTCTAATGTAAAGCTTCAATGATCAATTCAATCAAGGCATACACAACTAGCACTAGATAATGTGACCCATCTCAATATAGAAATATGCATATATGACCTCCCATATAAACTTGAGAACAATTCTTTGAAGCTTTTCGTTTGGCTCCATATACGTCATATCATTTAATCATTTTGAATCAAAACATCTCATTTTGAGATCAATGCCTGAAATTTTCAATATTTCAATTTGATAATTTAGCCTTTGGCTTTGTGGGCATCATATATTTTATTTTGGTCGCTTTCCCTTTTTTCCTAGTCAAATACTAGTATGTGCGACAGGCTTTTACAGCTCAATATCTCTTTTCATTTAGAGATTTACATTTGGTGAGCTCTTTAATTAAAAGCAATAAAAATAAAAGTGGGAAGATATATAGGCACAAGTCTATGCAGGTCTCAAGATCAACAAAACCATTCATTAATTATTCATGACATGGTTGAAGATCTATTTACAACAATCACATAGATTTCAAGATTTTTCCCACAAAGATATGAGTGCATATGAGACAAGCTCAGCTTGTAGATGCACAAAGCCATTAGTACAAAGGTACAAGGCAAAACATGCTTTGAGACAACACTAAACAAGGTTGATCAAACTTTTTGGATTTTCTATTTTTTATGTGTTTTTGGATATTTGACATAGAAGTAAGAAAAGATTGATCAAAAACAATATAAAAACAGCTTAAAACGAAACAAATAAACAACCAACAAAACAACACTCAAAAGCAAAAAGCATACAACCAAATATAATCACAAAGCATAGGAAGAATTGATGCATGGACATGTTATGATGCTTATGCATGAGTACCCTTCATCACCTACATGTCACGTGCGTTTGGGGTGATATCCTTGACGAATTGGGTATGAAAGTTAGGACTATCAAACCTCTTTGTGAAGCTTTCCAAGCAATTTGTGAAGGCACCGATCATCTACATCATGTCCATCATTCTGAGATCACGGTTTTGACTTCTAGGTTGCTCACCACCCCAAGACCTCTTGTCATTTCTTCTTCCTCATGATCGAGGAGCGCTTGCATTGTTTAACACTCTCAGTTTATGACAGTTGGGTCTGGTATGACGTTGTAATATTGGAAGTGATCTTCCTCTAGCTTCATGTCTGGCTTCTGATGGATTACGGACTGTATTGAACACCCATTGATCAGCCATATTTTTCTTCTTTTCAGTCTTAACTTTATCAGGAATAGACTCTTCTACAATTGGCTCTTTGGCCTTCACAAACCTCACTTCTTTGGTGACATTAGCTGATGAGTTACTCCCTCCGGTATATCCCACTCTGGACTTGTCTGATACTGATTTTTGATTAGCAATCATTTCATTGAGTTTCTTGGAAGAGACACGGTCTACCTTAGCATTTGCTTGAAGCACTTCATGCTCAAGGAATCAAATTTTTGAGTAAGCTTCTAACAGCTCTCCATTCATTTTCTCCACTTCACATTTACTCTCCTTGTATTGCACTAAAAGAATTCTACAGTCTTCCTCGGCCCTTTTCATCTTTTTAATGGCTGCGTTAGTCACCTTAGCATATTAACCTGTCTTCTCAAGGAGTGAATTGTATGTCTCTTGTAATCCCACTGCTTCTCCAACTTCCTCATCTTCAGATTCCTCAACTATTCCAATAGACTCCACATCAGAGTGCTCACCAAGCTCCTTCACAAGTGTACCCAAATCATCTGAGGATTCCACATGTGCAATGGTCATGAATGCGAAGTAGTTTCCTTCTCCATCACAGCTTTCCTCCAAATCAGAATTTGATGAATCTGAGTCACTTAGAGTAGTGGCATAGACCTTCCCTTTTGATTTCAAATAGTTAGGACATTCTTTCTTGAAGTGTCTGTGTCCGTTGCATTCAAAGCACGTGATTCCCTGTGAAGATTGGGATCCTCTACTATCTTTCCTTCGGAATTCCCTTTTCTCCTTCTTGGAATTTTGAAATTTCCCTTTGTCACCAGGTTTCCCACTGTTCTTAAGTTTTAAGAACTTTCGGAAGTTTTTCACAAGGTACGCTACATCTTTATCTACAGCATCTTCTTTCGAAGAATCATGGGATACCACCCTCTCATCAATTGTCTTAAGAGCGAGAGATTTTCTCTTCTTCTGCGTAGGCAGTGACAATTCATATGTCTACAAAGAACCAACCAGCTGTTGAACTTTAATGTCGTCAAGATCTTTGCTCTCCTCAATAGCTGTTAATTTGGCACGAAAGCTTTCCGCCAGTGATCGAAGGATCTTCCTTACAATTTTAGAATCCTCCATCTTTTCTTTCAAATTAAATTTGCCGACAACCACCTCATTCAACTTGCTATAAAAAGAGTCAAAGGACTCATTCTCGCTCATCTTGTGCTCCTCAAAGCGAGTGGTCAACATCTGTAGTTTGGTGTCTTTCACTTTCTTTGTTCCTTCATAAGTAGTCTCTAAAATCTCCCATGCTTCCTTAGCAATAGTGATATGTGAAATCCTGTGAAATTCTTCTGGAGAGACACCCATAGAAAATAGCATTCAAGGCTTTACTATTTGCATTAGCCGCCGCAAGAGCTGCCTTATCCCAAGTGGATTTGGCAGCCTCCGGCTTAGTCCAACCAACTTCAACTGCATCCCACACAGCATCATCAATAGAACACAAAAATGCTCTCATTCGGAGTTTCCAAAATGCATAATTATTACCATAAAAAAATGGTGGCACAGTTAGAGATTAAGACCTATCCATCTCAATGCGGGGTTAGGGATCACACTAAGGTGTTTAAACCATAACAAGTGCACCCGCTCTGATACCAATTGAAAGTTCAAATAGCATTGAAAATACTATGAACGTTTAGACCCCCAAACAACAAATTACCAATTCAAGCTTTATATCAAACAATGTATGTGCGGAAAATAACAATAAGCTTATAACAGAATTGGTAAACAATCTAAACCATAAATAATCACAATCACGGCAGTAATTAAATGATAAAGATAAATGGAAGAGAGATGCAAATACAAGGACAACACACGATTTGTTATCAAAGAGGAAACTGAAGTCCTCGACGTAAAACCTCTCCGCCGCCCTCCAAGTGGTCAATAATCCACTAGAAAATGTAGTTAGGATACATGAACAGCAATAGACCCTCCAAGCCTAATCTACCCAGGTACCTAAGCCCTCCAAGCTTCTTGCTCCAACGAGGTTACGCCAAACCTTTTTCTTTTCTAGCTTACCGGATTTCGCTATAGCTCATAGCATCAACCAATAACCATTAGTCCCTTCTAAACTGCTTCCCTTAGCACCAAAAAATCTTCTCATAGATGTGGGTGTGATGAGAAAAGGATTTGGTCAAGAACCTCTCAAGGATGTATCAATGGAAAGGAAGAGAGAAGAGGAATTTGAAGAGTCTCTTAGTGAAGATTGGGGATGAGTCAATTTTGTTTTTCTCTAGGGTTTCTCTCACAAAATTCTCTCTGGAAGCTCTCTACATTTCGTGGGTATAAGGGTCTATATATAGTGGTGTGTGTTTGAAATATGAAGAGACTGTTTTTCCCAAATAGGGCAAGTTGGCAGCTTGGCCTTGCGACTTGTCTAAGTTGCAAGCTAACAGTCTGGCCAGTCTGGGACTTTTGTCCAATAGTACGACAGTTGGCGTGACCCTTCACCTCTCCACATGCTTCTCACATGTGCTGCAGTTGGTGGCTTACAAGTCGCGAGTCCTAGCCGCGAGTCCCTGCTTCTTTGCACATTGTTGAGCAATTCTTCACACTCTCTCACACACTACCCTTACATGAATCCCACCTAAATATAGGGTTACTAAGTACTAAATTACAAGCAAATTGGCACGGAATAAAGCCAACAAGATGGTTGATAAAATTCAACCTTATAGTAGATTTATGAATCATGATTTTTTTTGCTCAACATTTCCATGATTTTATTAACATTATCTTCCTCTCTGATCATTATTACAAAATTTTGCATCTTTTTCTCCCCCTCCCATTAGATGTATTCATATAACTCTCTGACAAACATAATAGTATCAGTTATTATGGCCGGTTTGTATCCACCAACAATATTTATGTGCGTTTGCAATTCATTAATATTGGCTAGAAGCGAATAAAAAAGAATGAAAGGAAACAATAATCCTCAAAGCTAGGAATGATAAAAAAAAAAAAAAAAAAAAAAAAAAAAAAAAAAAAAAAAAAAAAAACAAAAAAAAAAAAAAAAAAAAAAAAAAAAAAAAAAAAAAAAAAAAAAAAAAAAAAAAAAAACCACCAATTACTGTGCATCCTTGGCACGATGGTCACTTTATAAATATAAGTGCTTGTGGGGGTGTAAAAGTCAAGGGACGGGGTTCAAAGTTTTTGGGAATGAGCTTCACACATGTATATACTTAGATTAAGCTAGAATAAAATTTTTATCTTGTATATAAAAAAAAAGGAATGATAAAAAAAATAAAAATAAAAAACTTTGTATAGGCTAACAAATTAAAAACGAGTTATTCTAAAAAAAAAAAAAAAAAATCAAACACAAGAGTTTCAAAATGTAAAAAATTAAACTTTATAATTTCAAAAGTAACAAGTTAAACCTTAAAACTTAAATAAAAGTTATCTATAAAATCATATTATAGTCTCAAAATAACACATTAAACCCTAAGATTTCAAAAGTAACAAATTAAACTCTTAACCTATACGAAATCTCAAACACCATGCATGGGCTTTTCAACTTTATATATAATTGCAACTCTCTCTCTCTCTCCAATGACATTTATTTGTTGTCATTCCAACAATGCTATACATAGTATTTTTCATAACATTTAAAGTTGTAGATTATGATTAGTGCGCTACCTCACTTTTATGTAGGACTATCGTTGGTATATATTATTTTTATTATATATCAATTACAACTTATTACTTCAGCCATTGTTATAAAATTATAAAATTGGTTGTGCATTTTGACTTATTGTATTACTAGGATGTGTTGAAAACAAGGGAGTCAATTTTATACTAGTGGTTGTTTTGGTTTGACTAGTGAAACGAAATGTTTCAATATCGATTGATACCAGTATACCATTTTGAAATTACCGCAATTTAAAATTTATATTTATATATTGATGAATTCAAAATATATATATATATATATATTATTTTCATGTAATATATATTATTTAATTATTTGGTAAAAGTCCATCTAATTTGTTATGGATTTTTACTTTTAATAATTGGGTCCGCTTAGGGCACATATTAAGCCATCCATTTTTGGAAACCTTTTCTCGGAAATTGAAAAAACTGTCAATAGCCATCCATTTTTGGAAACATTTTCTTGGAAATTAAAAAAACTGTCAATACTTTTTCAATTCTCGAGAACAATTTTTTCAAAAATAGAAAATAATGTGTGCCCTTAGAGCACATATTAACAAAATCCTTAATAATTTAGGGGAAAAAATATATTAATGAGAACATTCTCATTAAATTTTAGATGGGAGCGTGGGGTTTTGGTGAAAGCATTAAATGGTTTGGTAAAAACTCTATTAAAGAATTTTAAAGCAACCTATCTTTCACTTTTTCTCATGTGTTCCAAGTTCCAACATGCTTTTCTAGCTTTTCCACTCTCACACGTTAAACTTATTTCAACTATTTGGGTTTCATGCTTCCTCCGTCCACTCTCACGATAAACAACGTTATTAGATCAATATTATCAAACACTTCCTAGATCTTAGAAAACTCTCTCTCTCTCTCTCTTGCAAGCTTTCAGCCTCTTCTCACAATCTTAACAAAGCTCTGGTGCCATTGTTCACGCATATTAGAAGTCAGAACATAGGATGATCATGATGAGTTTTCGTTCGCTCAGTCAATATATATCCATCCGGACCAAAAAAGTCTAGAACCTTTGGCTTTAATTAGGAAAATGAGAAGAAGAAAACAATATTTTGAGATATTTTAAAATAGAATAGACGACAAATAAAATGAGACAGAGAAAATACTATTTTACATGATGTATTTTATACATATTATGATTTATAACTAAAAACGTAATTTAAAGTCACGGAACTTCCATATGTCATTGACTTAAAGTCAGTGCTATTTCAGTCAAGACTGGCAACTAGTCTCTGTCCACCTCGCCATACTGTACGTTAAAAAAATCATAGAAACGAGTCCTTTTATTTATTTATTTTTGGGATAAACATAAGAGTCTTGCTTTTAAGTCCACTCATTTTGATCTTTAAAGCCAATCACAGTAATGGATAATGTCACTATTTTTATTTTTCACAATTTACACCATCTCATGTCAAAGTTGTTTTTAGAGAAGTTGTGAAATAGAGAAGCACATCTTAGCTTCCCAAAACCATCCCTTGTTTTCGGTTTCCTGAAGTTCATGGCTACTACCATTTTGTTCCTCCTCTCTTTTACATTATTTGCTCCATTCTCATCTTTAACAGCGGAAGCTATGAGTAAAGGAGCATCTCTTTCCGTTGAGAATCCAGAAGTTTTGATATCACCAAATGGTGTTTTCTCTGCTGGCTTTTACTCTGTCGGTGATAATGCCTTTTGCTTTGCCATATGGTTCAGCAAACTACCGTCCCATGTTGATTCACACACCAACACCATAGTTTGGATGGCAAACCGTGACCAGCCAGTTAATGGAAAGCGCTCAAAGCTCTCCCTCCTCAAAAATGGCAATCTAATCTTAACTGATGCTGGTAAGTTCACCGTTTGGGCCACTAACACTTTCTCACTCTCCTTTGTACAATTATTTCTCTTCAACACTGGAAATCTTGTTCTACGTAATACGGAAGGTGTTATTTTGTGGGAAAGCTTTGATTTCCCCACAGATACTCTTCTTCCTCACCAACTACTCACTAGAAACACAAAACTTGTCTCCTCAAGAAGCCAGACCAACTATTCCTCTGGTTTTTATGAACTTTTCTTCGACATGGATAACATTCTTCGCCTTCTTTTTAATGGTCCTGATGTTTCAAGTACTTACTGGCCTGATCCAGGGCTTGTAAGCTGGGATGCTGGAAGGACCTCCTATAACAGTAGTAGAATTGCTGTCTTTAATTCCATGGGGAACTTTAGTTCATCCGATAATTTAACTTTTAAGTCAGCCGACTATGGAGCAGTGCTTCATAGAAGATTGACACTTGGTTACGATGGTAATATTCGGTTGTACAGTTGGGAAGAGGAGAAGCAGACTTGGGTTGTTTCATGGCAAGCTATTCAAAATCCTTGCGCGATTCATGGTGCTTGTGGGGCCAATAGTTTCTGCAATTCTGTTAATGGTTCGAACAGGAAATGTTCTTGTCTTCCGGGGTACAAGATGAAAAATCGTATCGACTGGGGTTATGGGTGTCAACCTGAATTTGATCTCTCTTGCAACAAAAATGAGTCTGACTTTTTGCTGCTATCCCACGTTGAATTCTATGGGTATGATTTTGGGTTCTTTCCCAATTACACGTTTGATCAATGTACGAATCTATGCTTGCAAGCATGCGATTGTAAAGCATTCCAATACAAATTTCGCAGGGATGGCTCTTGGAGTTGTTACCCTAAAACATTATTGCAGAATGGACATCGTTCTTCAGATTTCACAGGAGACCTCTATTTGAAACTGCCAAAAAGCAAATACAATTCATACGTCAATCATGCAGAAGAATTCAGTTTAGTTTGCTCAAATGAAGGTACGATAAAGTTGGCTAGAATATATGTAAAAAACCGTGTAAATAGGACAGTGAAATTCATGCTCTGGCTTGCTTGTGGAGTGGGAGGACTTGAAGTCTTATGTATCTTTGTGGTGTGCTGTCTTTTGATCAGAACCCGGAAAAGTTCAAGTGCAAACAAGCAAGGCTATATTATTGCTGCCACAGGATTCAAAAAATTTACCTATGATGAGTTAAAAAGGGCCACAAAGGGTTTTACTGAAGAGATTGTGAGGCAGAACAGACAGCACATGCCTTCTTGGAGCAGCAAGGGTGCAGGAAGTCGCAATGCAAGATCAAAGGGGGTGCCAGTAGGGGCCATTAGAGGTAATAGTGTCGGAATTACATGAAATTTAGTAGGTTGAAGGGAAACGGCGTTCTGATCCAGATTCATGATATCATGAACATTGCCAAATTGTAGGCAAATTCCTTCGTTAAGGCCCCGAAAACAGTATTTTTGCTATTTATAGTAATATTTGTTTTTCTTTAATAAATTTTAGTTTAAAAGTCAGAATAAAGTCTCGTTTATTTTGGGACGACCCTTAAGGTCAGTAGTTTATGATTCTGCGTTTAACTCAATTTTTCTGTTTTTGGTAAAATTCGGTAATGTTGTCACCTAATCGCTTAATTAGTGCAAATTAGGGTTTTAAACATTTTTGCTCTGTATTTATATGTTTTGTAGCCATCAGAGGCAAAATAGATTATTATCAATAAATACAGACATTTTGTCAATTTTTCTTTTGGTGGATTCCAGTTTTATCTCCTTGTGGATTCAGGGAAACCCCTCGTGGATTCGAGATTTACTACCAGAAACTAACAGTTTAGTTTCTGTTTCATTAAGAGAACATCGTGTGTGTTTTTCTTTAGGCTTCCGCGACATCAGATTGGAAGAGGTGCGTGCGGAGCTATATACAAAGGAGTATTGTCTGATAAGTGAGTTGCAGCAATCAAGCATCTCAATGAAGCTAACCAAAGAGAAGGTGAATTTTTAGCCAAAGTAAGCATCATTGGAAGGATTAACCACATGAACTTAATAGAGATGTGGGGTTATTATGCCGACGGAGAGCATAGGCTTCTGGTGTACGAGTACATGGAGCATGGTTCTTTAGCAAAAAACCTCTCGGTCGGCACACTTGACTGGGAGAAAATGTTTGAAATTGCTCAAGGCACTGCAAAAGGCTTAGCTTATTTGATTGAGGATTGCTTGGAGTGGGTTTTACACTGCAATGTAAAACCTCAAAACATACTTCTAGATTCTAATTATCATCCAAAGGTGGCAGATTTTGGTTTGTCTAAGCTACAAAATAGAGGTGTCCTTCATAATTCAACCTTCTCAAAGATAAGAGCAACCTTCTCAAAGATAAGAGGAATTCGAGGTTATATGGCTCCAGAGTGGATTTTTAACTTTCCTATTACCTCCAAAGTAGATGTTTATAGTTATGGAATTATTGTGTTGGAGATGGTGACCGGAAAGGGTCCAACTAGAAGTGTTCATGATATAAATGAAGGTGTGGAGATAGAACACGAAAGACTGGTTACATGGGTCAGGGAGAAAAAGAATAAAGAGGTTGCAAACTAGATTGAAGATATCATGGACCCCACAATGGTAGCTAGATCTGATATGGGTAAGTTGGAAATTTTGGTTGAAATGGCTCTGCAGTGTGTAGAGGAAGACAAAGATGCAAGACCCACCATGAGCCAAGTGGTTGAGATGCTTCTTCACCATGAAAATGATCATCACTAACATGGCATGACCGATGTGGCCTTTTCATATTATGCTTAGTTTGATTTTCTCATTTGTATGTTCTCCTACCTATTTGGTCCTAGACATCTCATGAACAATATCCTCTCCATTTCAAGTGTTTTAAGTTTTATTTTCTTGTATTTTAATGCCATAACCCATAAGTCACACTATGTAACGATTTGTTTTTCTTTTTTTCCACATATCTTTTGTTAATTGCATATTCCCTCCTAAATTGACAAGTGGTTTTTTTCTTAGTCTTCAAAGACCACAAACAAGAGCCATCAATATCTATTATTGGTGGGAGATTGAAAGTAATAGGGAGAAAAGATAGACAAAGACAAAGTAAGGAGTAATTGTGATTAAGTCTAGTGGTCGTCTACAGCAGAACCAGAAAGTCTTGAGAGACTGCATCTCCATGAGTGTGTGTAATAATTTACCAAATATAGGAAATATATAGTAATTATCCCTAGGTTAATCCTAGACTAAACATACGTAGAATTGTAGCACTTCAGTACAATTAAGCTCAGTATTATTTTTGGATTACATTACTTGTTACAAAAGCCTACAATAAATTTGCCCATTTTGAATCATAATTTCTTTAATATCGATCAAATTATAGCAAATATAAGATATAGTATCTAAAAAAAGAACTATAGTAGAGTTTTAGTGGAGAGATGTGTAGTGTGCAATGTGTTTTCTTGTGTTCTAATGCCATAACCCATAAGTCACACTATGTAACGACTTGTTTTTTTTTTTTTTTTTTTTTTCCACATATCTTTTATTAATTGCATATTCCCTCCTAAATTGACAAGTGGTTTTTTTTTTCTAGTCTTCAAAAACAACAAACAAGAGCCATCAATATCTATTATTGGTGGGAGATTGAGAGTGATTGGGAGAAAAGATAGACAAAGACTAAGTGAGGAGTAATTGTGATTAAGTCTAGTGGTTATCTACAGCAGAACCAGAAAGTGTTCAGCGACTGCACCTCTAAGATTGTGCATAGTATTTGAGCAAATATAGGAAATATATAGTAACTATCTCTAAGTTAATCCTAGACTAAACATGCATAAAATTGTAGCACTTCACTACAATTAAGCTCATGATTATTTTTGGATTACATTACTTGTTACAAAGGCCTACAAATAAATTTGGCCATTTTGAATCATAATTTCTCTAATATCGATCAAATTATAGCAAACATAAGATATAATGTCTAAAAAAAGAACTATAGTAGAGTTTTAGTGGAGAGATGTGTAGTGTGCAATGTGTTTATCTTTTATTAATTGCATATATCCCTCCTAAATTGAAAAGTGGTTTTTTTCTTAGTCTTCAAAAACCACAAACAAGAGCCATCAATATCTATTATTGGTGGGAATTGAGAGTGATGGGAGAAAAGATAGACAAGACAAAGTGAGGAGTAATTTGATTAAGTCTAGTGGTCGTCTAAGCAGAACAGAAAGTCTTGAGCGACTGCATCTCTATGATTGTGGTAATATTTTACCAAATATAGGAAATATATAGTAATTATCTCTAGGTTAATCCTAGACTAAACATACATAGAATTGTACACTTCACTACAATTAACTCAGGTTATTTTTGGATTACATTACTTGTTACAAAGGCCACAAATAAATTTGGCCATTTTGAATCATAATTTCTCTAATATCGATCAAATTATAGAAACATAAGATAAGTATCTAAAAAAAGAATTATAGTAGAGTTTTAGTGGAGAGATGTGTAGTGTGCAATGTTTTTCATCTTGGATAATCCTGATAAATGTAGCTTGGAAGTTGGTTGTCCAAAATGAAATGCCGGGCAAATGGGGCATATTACCTTGTTGGGTTGGGCCCATTATGGGCTTTCATTTGGGCAAGCCCAGCCATTGCCTTACGGTTAAAATTAGGAAACAACAAATACTTATCAAACCTTGTAAAAGTATACAAGTGGGTTTTATAATTTGGGCCCTTGTTTTAAACGTTCAATGGGCTCGCCTAACCAACAGAATTCAATTTGACTTGATTGACTAGTAAAGTTGGCTGAAAATTAATCTAATTTTTGGTAAATTTATTCTACTCTCCCTCTATCAAAATTACCACTGAGTTTGCTTCTCGATAAGAGTAACGAATATTGCTCATGCAATTGAACCCTGCTTCAATTATCAATGAGTGTGCTTAATACATGATTATCAATATATGTTTTGTCTTCTAGAGATTTGTTGCTCAAGGAAAAACAACCTAATGAAGTGATCACACTAAAATGGATTTTGTTTTTATCCTTTATAGTTTATAATCTCCTGTTCAGTCAGAATTTAGCCTTGCATATACATAGCAAATTTCATTTCATGAATGCAACTAAGTTTAGTTTCTATCTTTAATTTTTGTTTAATTTACTTTTACATAAAGTTGTACCTTGTCTGAGTTAGTTTAATTATGTTTAATCACGTTCAATTATCCGTACATCATATGTCTTGGTTAAAGTTATCTTACTTTTAGCAAAAAAAAAAAGAAAAAAGAAAAGTTGAGATAATATCAAACCCTTGAATCAAACTCACTCATCGAGTCAAAATAATAACTTTTCATTGAAAAAGAAAAAAGAAAAAAGAAAAAAAGATAACAATCTTTTAAAGCCTATAGAGTCTATAATGCCATAAATTGTGTACCATATATTTTTTGGGTAAGACAAAAAATAAAGTTTCAAGGAATAATTTTAATATATATCTGTAGGGGTAATGGCCCAAAGTCACATATTGGGTCTTGGGCTTGGTCCAAGAACATAGACTGGTCAGAAAAGGGACAAATAATTATAGGAAACTCCAATTTTAAAGTTTCACAAGTAAGGAATGAATGGAAGGTGGTTCGAGGATGAACTCCTCCTCGGATATGACGAACGCGGCACAAATCTGTATTCCAACGATCAAGGTGATCTTCTAGGAAGCTCCAGTAATAAAGATGGGCATCATACACTTATAAAGAGTGATGAGAATTTAGAAATATCTAATGAAAACTGCCACCACCGCATTAAATGTACTGCAGCTACTTTTTTGGCCGCATTTATGTGGAGAAGACCCCTTAACAGTGCTGCCTTGGCTATCACGACTCACAGAAAGCCAGGGAGGGTATCTAATGGGACAGGCACTCAAGTGAGGGCTTAAATGGTCAACAAGTGTAGGATCAAGATGGTCCAAGGGAACTATATAATGTGAGAGATACTCCATGAATGGGGGATCGGAAAAATAGAGAAAGAATACTGTAGCAATCAAAGTTGCATTTGTAAGAAGTTCTATTGATTTATACCTAGATTTGGCTCATTAGACAGTGAATTTATTCAGTCCTATGTGTCTTGATCATCTTTTAAACCCATACTATTTGTTGTTAAATTCATTAGGGCCTAGTTCTTTAACTCACTCTCTACAAATTTATTGTACTAGGCTCACTGGGCCAACATCTCACACGTCTTGGGCTTAGGCTGCAAACTGTGTCCCAATAATTGGCGCCGTCTGTGGGAAGAACTTGTGTGATAGTGAAGACAACGGTCAACTATGGCAGAACTAGGTCCACAACAAGCGAAGTCGAGGGGATCCCAACATGGTGACCCTTTTGTTAACCTTGAGCAGAAAGGTGACCGTGAAGCAAGTGTGCATACCACACATACTGACAGTAGTCAACCTCGAGGTGGAAGCCATATCTACCATGTGAAGAGCAACAGGGGCATGCAATTGGAGATCGACCAGCTAAAGAGGAACTGCGCCATGCAAGAAGGAGGCAAGCTTCCCAGAACTATGATGTTTCTTTTGATGATGAAAGGGACGTTAATTACAGGCAGAGGTCTCGAACCCCACCCAGTGAGTCCTTCTTCTATGAATAGGAGCACCATCATGAACGGTGGCTTAAAAGCCCGCCATATAGAGGCGTGGGAAACGACGCTATGAGCAGTGCCCTGAACCAAATTTCCAAGTCGCCTTTCATGCATAAGATCGAAGAGGCAAGGCTTTCTCAGCCCTTTCATCAGCCAAAGTTCACCATCTATAATGGTCGAACAGATCCTGTGGAGCACATGAGCCACTTCAATTAGAGAATGCCTATCAATTCCAAGGACGAAGCCTTGATGTGTAAGGTTTTCCCATCCAGTCTGGGACCCATTGCGATGAGATGGTTCGACGGCCTAAGAGCAGAGTCCATAAGCTCTTTTAAAGAGCTCACCCAGGCATTTGGCTCTAGATTTGTTACTTGCAGGAGAGTTCCTCGGCTGTTGGCTTCCCTCCTATCTTTAAGCATATAGGAAGGAGAGAATCTGAAAACATACTCAAATAGATATTGGGAGATGTCTAATGAGATTGAGGGTGATTTTGACGATGTGGCCATCAGTACTTTTAAGCTCGGCCTCCCAGCCGAGAACGGTTTAAGGAAATCATTGACCGGCAAGCCCGTTACTAGCGTACGCTAACTCATGGATCGTATTGATAAGTACAAAAGGGTAGAGGAAGACCAACAGCAAGGGAAAGGAAAGGAGAAGATTATCCCTCAGGAGAGGAAGGATTTCAGGTCGGACCGATATAATAACCGGCCACGAAGAGATTTTTCAGGACAGTCAAGATCCGCTAATATTCAGGCAGTCAATGATGTATTCCGAGAACCGATACAACAAGTTCTTGAGAAGATTTAGCATAAACCATTCTTCAAATGGCCGAATAAAATGGCGAGAAACCCCGCAAGACGCAATCAAAACCTTTACTGTCAGTACCACAAAGACCAAGACACACCACAAAGGAATGTAGAAATCTGTGGGACCATCTAGATCAGCATGTCCGTGAGGGAAAATTAAAATATCTTTTGCATCACTCCAGTAGCCAAGGGGCCAAACTAATTCAGAACCCAGGAGAGATGACTCCTCGAGACCTCCTTTAGGAATGATCAATGTCATCTTCGCTGCTCCAGGAAGAATCGGCTCTTGTCCCTCTAGAGTGATGTCTGTGGCTCGGCAACCTGTCGAGGACTCTAATTTGAAATCGAAGAGGGCTGGAACGGGAATCCAGTCGATTCTGGGATTCTCGGATCAAGATAAGGTTGGAACTATATAGCCTCATGATGATGCTTTTGTGGTTATACTCAAGATTGAGGGTTATGATGTGAAAAGGGTAATGATGGATCGAGGTAGTGGTGCCGAGATCATGTACCCAACTTATACAAAGGGCTGAACTTGAGTCCCGAGGACCTAATGGCCTACACCTTTCCTTTGGTAAGCTTTGATGGGAAAGTTGTCATTCCGAGGGGTCAGATCAGGCCACCCATACAGACTGGCTCAGAAATAGTGAAGGTGGACTTCATAGTGGTGGATGCTTATTCCTCCTACACGGCCATAATGGGTAGGCCCTAGCTTCATGTCTTAAGGGCTATCTCTTCTACCCTACACCAGAAGGTAAAATTTCCATCAGGGGATCGAATTGAAGAAATTGTTGGAAGTCAGTCTATGGCTAGACAATGCCTGGTGGCTGCCATCTGGCATCAATCCGAGGCCGAGTCCTTGGCCCATACTGAGGGAAGCTCATAGCAATTAAGGGTTCCGGCGCTGCCTGCTAATGGGTCGGCCGAGGAGGCAAAATGCGAGGATTTAGTAAAGATTGTTATTAGTGACGACTTTGAGAAGTTCTTTCAGGTTAGGTCTCAATTGCCCACTCAAGAGAAGGAAAAGCTGTTAGAGTTGCTTAGAAGAAACATGGATTTGTTTGCTTGGAACGCTTATGAGGCTCTAAGGGTGGGCCCAAACTTTATCTGTCACCATCTAAATGTCAGCCCATCTGTCACCCCCAAGAAGCAACCACCTCGACGCCCCTCCAAGGAACATGCTAATGCTGTTAAAGACAAGGTGACTAAACTCAAACAAGCAGGGGCTATCAAAGAGATCTTCTACCTTGAATGGTTGGCCAATACTATGGTGGTAAGGAAGAAAAACAAGAAGTGGCGAGTGTGTGTAGACTTCACGGACCTGAACAAAACTTGCCCGAAGGATTCTTTCCCAGTGCCTCGGATCGATCAATTAGTAGATGCAACCATAGGTCATTCGAGGATGAGTTTCTTGGATGCGTTTCAAGGATATCATTAGATACCATTAGCATTGGACGACTAAGAGAGAACAACTTTTGTCACTCCTATTGGAAATTACCATTACAAGGTTATGCCTTTTGGTCTAAAAAATGCTGGGTCTACCTATCAAAGAATGATGACTAGAATGTTTGAGCCCCAGCTAGGCAAGACTATTGAAATCTATATAGACGATATGGTGGTCTGAGCATGTGAGGGACCTCGGAGGTATTTTTGAAATTTTGAGGAAACATAAATTGCGCCTTATCGCTTCCAAGTGTTCATTTGGTGTGGGATCAGGCAAACTCCTAGGCTACATGGTAACTCACTGGGGAATTGAGGTTAACCCCGACCAGATCAAAGCCATAAATAGTCTACAACCACATTGAAACCCCAAAGAGGTACAAAAGCTTACCGGAATAACTGCTACCCTAAACCAGTTTATTTCTCAATTAGCTGATAAATGCAGATCTTTCTTCCTCTTAATGAATAAGTGGAAGGGATNTAAAGGGGAGTTAGAAGCTCAGGACACCAGAATGCAAGAGTACTTAAGCCAGGTTAGGCGTATGCAAGTAAATTTTGAGTTTTTCGAATTATCCCATGTCCCTAGAAGTGGAAATGCCCATGCGGACTCTTTGGCTACCCTTGCTACCTCCTTGGCGCAAAGCTTACCCCGAGTGATAATGGTTGAAGACTTAAACACACCTTCTCCAATGACGAAGGACTTGCTTCAGGTCCATCAAGTCAGTTTGGCGCATAGTTGGATGAATCCTATACTATTGTTCCTTGAGAAGGATATACTGCCTGAGGACAAGTCAAAAGCTGAAAAGATAGGAAGAAAAGCTCCTCGGTTTTGGCTGTCCGAGGAAAAAAATTTGTACAAACGTTCTCTCTTTGGGCCATACCTGCTTTGTGTACATCCCAAAGCATCAAAGGCACTTCTAGAAGAACTACATGAAGGAATTTGTGGGAGTCACACTAGAGGAAGATCTTTATCTCACTGGGCAATTACTCAGGGGTATTGGAGGCTGGGTATGCAAAAAGAAGTGCAAGAGTATGTTAGAAAATGTGATCAATATCAAAGGTTCGCACCAAGCATCCATTAGCCAAGAGGAGTTCTTAATCCTCTTTCTAGTCCTTGGCATTTTGCTTAGTGGGGCTTAGATATCGTTGGCCTTTTCCCTAAAGCGGTAGGAAATAAAAAGTATCTACTGGTTGGCACAGACTATTTTACGAAGTGGATTGAAGTTGAGCCTCTGGCTAATATCAGGAATGTGGATGTCAAGAGGTTTGTTTGGAAAAATATCATTACTCGGTTTGGGGTTCCTTAAGCTCTCATCTCGAATAATGGTCTTCAATTTGATAGCAAGGCTTTTAGAAGGTATTGTTCCAATCTGGGGATAAAGAATAGGTATTCAACTCCGGCCTATCCACAGGGAAACGGGCAAGCCGAGGCTGTCAACAAGGTCATAGTGGGTGGGCTTAAAAAAAGGTTGGATGATGCAAAGGGAAAGTGGGTGGAGGAGCTGCCACATGTCCTTTGGACGTATCGAACAACACCTCGACGGTTCAATTTGCCTACTACCAACACAAGCTAAAACAAGGTTATGATGCAAATGTAAAACTAAGGCCGTTAGCCCCAAGAGATCTGGTATTAAGAAAAGTCTTGGGAACTACCAAAAATCCAACCTGGGGAAAATTAGAGCCTAATTGGGAAGGATCGTATCGTATCATGTCTGTAGCAGGAATAGGTGTTTACTACTTGGAGGATTTAGATGAAAAAACTGTACTCCATCCCTGGAATATAAGCAACCTAAAGCGGTATTACTATTAATAAGAACAGTTCTGTTTTACTTCCTTTTACAATTTATCCTAATTCTGCAACTTGTGTTTCTCAGTCTATTGAAGTATTAAACAGAAACTAAGTTATGTCAGGTCCTCGGACCACAAACTTAGTGAAAATTAATATCCCTTGACATCTATTGAAGTATTAAACAGAAACTAAGTTATGCCAGATCCTCGGACCACAAACTTAGTAAACATTAATACCCCTTGACATCTATTGAAGTATTAAATAGAAACTAAGTTATGTCAGGTCCTCGGACCACCCTGAAATGCAAGCAACCTAAAGAGGTATTACTATTAATAAGAACAGTTCTGTTTTACTTCCTTTTACAATTTATCCTAATTCTGCAACTTGTGTTTCTCAGTCTATTGAAGTATTAAACAAAAACTAAGTTATGCCAGGTCCTCGGACCACAAACTTAGTGAAAATTAATGCCCCTTGACATCTATTGAAGTATTAAACAGAAACTAAGTTATGTAAAGTCCTCGGACCACAAACTTAGTGAAAATTAATACCCCTTGACATCTATTGAAGTATTAAACAGAAACTAAGCTATGTCAAGTCCTCGGACCACAAGCTTAGTGAAAATTAATACCCTTTGACACCTATTAAAGTACTAAACAGAAACTAAGGCATGACATGTTGTTCAGACAACAAACTTAGTAGAAATCAATGCTACTTAAATGGGGTTCGTACAACCAAAATTGTATATTAAAGCAAACTCAATGAGCATCACTTAAAGCATTTTAAGTTGTTCAATACCTCCCTGGTTTAAACATTTAGAATGTTTTCTCAAATTTGGACACTTTTTAATGAATTAAAAGCGAGCCTTTGTAGTGTTGTGGAGTTCACGATTATGGTCTACTCTGGTTTCTAATTAGCACACATAAAGTGAAGTTTTTCCCTTATATTATCAGATTTTGCTCTTCTGTAACATAAGATCATGTAAAACCAAAGAATATTTGTGTAGAAAATTGTGCAAGTGATAGATAAAGCAATAACATCTCATGTAAATGTAGAAAAGGAAAATATACATCACATTAAAAATGTTCTCAAAAGAGAAATGAAATGGAAGATAAAGGGAATTTAACTAAGTTAACTATGGTTTTAATTTTATTTGGAGCTTGGGCTGGGGATCTTTGCCAACTGCCTCAGGAGGAACTTCTTTCTCTTTTCCCTTTGGAACTTCCCCAGCAGGTAAGATGGTTGAAGCTAAAGCATGCTCAAAGCTTTGAGAAGCTGCTCCCTATTTAGGCACCTTTACTGCTTTGTTCGAAGAAATATCTTTTGGAACTTCAGGCGCTTTAGATTGCTCCTGCTGATTGAGAAGGGGAGGATCTCAAGTTTGGGCTTTTTTGACCAAATCAACAACTGTGGAGGATGCCTCATTTTGTTGAGTGGAGGGGCTTGAGGCTCGTATAGTCGGAGGGAAGTAAACATTTTCTGGCCTTCTTAACTCGGAAGAATACTCCACCCCAGCTCGGTTGAGAGCTTCTGCCCAAGTCTAGGCACAGTATGTTCGACATACGAGGGGCACCTCAGCCCGGAGGGTATCCTCCGTCTCAGCAACGCCAATGTCGTATCCATGCTGTTCGGCTTTGTCTCTTTCTTGTTCACCCTCTGCCTTTGCTTTCTCCGCCTCAGCCTTTACTTTTTCAACTTGGTCTCTAAGCCTCTAGGCTTCCTCCAGTTGTTTCTTCAGAGTTGATATCTATTCCTTAGAAGTTGCCAGTTGGTCATTGGCCTCGCGCAGACGTTTCCTTTGTTCCTCGGCTAGCCTGTAGGTGTTCTCCAAAGCTGAGTCAGCACTCTTCCGAGCATGTTCTTCATCGGCTAACTTTTTCTTCAACTGTGCGTTGCTTTGTTCAACAATGGTGAGTGTTTGCACAGTTGTTGCTCGCTTCTTCCTTTCATCATCTAGTTGCTGGCAGCAAGAATTGGTTATCTCCTCCAGCCTGAAAGTGGCTTGAACAGCCTAGAGGAAAAAGAGTTAGAGATGCAACAAACAAAGCTGTGTGTATGACATTTATAATTAAAGAAACAAAGCAGGAAGGGTGTTATACCATGCCCAAATATCTTTTAGCATCCAAGAAAACCTCGGTCCTCTTTAAGCCTCGGAGCTCGGTCATATCCTTTGGAAGTAGGAGAGTTTCCTCTAAGGCTGAGGTGACGTGGCACCCAATGCCACCGTTGAAGTCCCTAACCTATGCATCTACCCTCAGGGGCTCACCATCTAGCATGGGTGCAGGGAGCCAAGCCTCGGGGTCCGAGGATTAAGTGGTTGTCCTTTACACGGCTCGTTGAGGCCCATGGCTAACCTTTTGCTGCTTCGCAGCTCGTTGAGGCTCGTCTTCACGTGTAGGACAATGCCTCCAAGTCTCCATCACTTCCTTATCTTTTAGCTCTCTCCTCCTATTCGAATCATTAGGTTCGATCCTGGATTGTTGGGATAGCCGAGGAAGAGGAAGAAGGGATTTGGGGGGAAGGGGGAGTTTGGGTTGAATTGATTTCATCGGCGCACCCCTTCTAGGCTGGTCTTCGATCAGTTCCATCAAACTCCTCTGACTCTTTCTTTAGATGCCCATTTAGTCGAAAATCACCTCGGGAGATGGGGGTTGATTGAATACTTCAAATTCGTCTGTAGAATCCAACAATTCTACAACTCCCTCTGAAGTTTGTTTTTCTTCTTTTTCTTCTCCTTCTTCTTCTTCCTTCCCTTCCTGAGGAATGGGGCGCGACGAAGAGGCTTCTACAGAAGGAGTGGCCACAAATAGAGGCTGAGTAAGAGGTGTACCTTCAGGAATCAGAACGCCCTCGGGAACAATAAATCCTTTGAAAGCTACACTGATGCGGTGAAGCCGAGGATCTTTAGCCCTTATCACACACTTAGGGGCTTGGAATGCTATGGAAATGGGTTTGTACCCAAGGATTTTGTGCACCGCTCGCAACTGACCATCGGACTTGTTTACGTACACCTCGGATCAAAGAATTTTATCTAGACTTGTTCTGTTGACGAGTCTGAATTGGGGTCTGGTAGAATGCCTGTCTGTAAAACCATTAAACCAAAAGAAGAATCTTGTCAAGAACAGGAATAACACAAGGCAAAAGAAAATGCAATCTAAATCGTATAGATTTATAGCTGAGCCCACACCTGGTTTCCCCTCCCTAGTCGGGCAGGGTAGGCCATCATGCCACTCCTCAGAAAAGATTAAAAAACCATCCTTTAAGCCCTTATTTGATGTAGGGAGACACTGGATGAGCCTCACCTCGAGATGCCTAGACTTAAGATAGTATTCCTGGCCCTTCAGATGATGAAGACTATACATCCAGTTCACATCATGATGGGTCAGGGCTAAGTTCATCCTCTCATTTAAGGCTTCTATACTCCCTAGCACCCTGAACATATTTGGGGCACATTAACTGGGAGATAACCTAAAGAATCTAAGGTAACTTCTAGTGAGATTACCCATAGGAATGGTCATCCCTCCCTCTATAAAGGCGATCATAGGAATGACCACTTCTCTTGTTTTCCTATCGTTTATCCACGTTTCGAGGGAAGCATATCTCATATCCACTGTTGGGGGAATCCTATACTTAGTTCTAAATGTCTCTATATCCTCTTCGGATTCAACCAGACACTTAAACCTACACATTCTCTAAAAGTTATGAAGAAAAGTTAATAAAATGGAATGAGAGCTAAGAAGGTTTAAGGAGACTTACAGGTTTAAAAAGGAAGTCCTCGGACAGAGTTTTGGTATTTATGAACACACAGAGAAGTAAAAGAGAGTGACAGGTTCAATGTATGAGCGTTCAGATTGAGTGATTGTGGTAATTGAAAAGAGAGGTGATTTGAAATACTATTTATAATGGTTTAGAAATTGTAATCGGGAAAAATCCCGCTCATAAATAATGAAAATCCTCCCCCGTTCGATTTGCATCTCGCTGTTAAACGTGGGGGACAGAGAGGCCGTCATAATTTAATGATGGCGTGCTCCTGACGCCAAAACGTCAAGAGCGTGCCTTGGGCAAGTAGAAAGGCGTTCTGGAGATTAGGAAAATCCACGAAAGGGGTGAGGGCAAGATATCAAAATCTCCCTTTTTTCGGAGTGACAAAAAGTGGGATTTTGAGGGGCTATTGTGGGGCCGGTTATCCAAAAAGGTAATGTTGAAATCATAGGAAATGGGCTTATGGCCCAACAGCCCAATCCGAGGACGTTCATCTGTCCGAGGATGGTTAAAGAAAGATATTATAGGAATAGTACAAGAAGAAGAGATGGAAATCATATATAATGGCCTAAAACGCGTCCGAGGATGAGACCCATCTTGGATACCATGATCCGAGATAAATGTAACTATCTTACTATTCAGGGTACTCTGCAAAGTTATATTAGAATTGAAAAATGAATACAGAGTAAAGGAGGAGCAGGAAGAGATAACAAATATCTTCTAAGGCTGCTACCTCCACATTAAATGCTTCCCAGCTAACTCTCTGGCCGCATTAATGTGGAGGTGATACCTGAACAGTAATCAAGCAGCCTTATGGCTGCTGATTGAAGGTTTTGGGAGGTGTTGGATGGGACAGAAAGGAGTTCCTTGAAGTTCGCTTACACGTGTATGGTGAAAAGGAGATGAGGGTTGTGATATATAACGGGGGGAAATGGCCTAAAGGAGGGAGGTCGAAAAACAGAAAAGAAAAGAAAGAAAGATCAAAACATTAGAACCTTAAGCAATAAAAGAGAAATCACGGAAACTCCTAAAAGAAGAGGCCGAGGATAATATTTTCCCGACTGGTTGACCTTGAATCTCCTAGGCTTCGTTACTATGATACTTTTTCCTATGTAGTAGAACTAGTTCTTGCTCCTACGCTCTACAAATTTATTGTTTGGGCTTGTTGGGTTAGAAACCCATCCCTATTCTGGGTCCAATCCAATTTGAGTCCCTACAAAAGCAAATCTCAAAACTAAATATAAACATATCAACTTACGATAAACAACATATATACCATTCACTTTCAAGTTTTAATAACACTATCTTTAATCGTCATATATCACTCAACACACTAACACAGTAAGTTTGTTTGCCAAAATAAAAATAAAAAAATAAAAAACAACATAGTAAGTTCAAAATTGTAACAAAATTTGACAGCCACAATTTTTTTTTTTTCTTAATGAATATTGCAGTCACAGACAGCCACAAATTGAATCTCGGCAAGTTTAGAATTGCCTTACAGCTAGACAACACTATTTTAAATACAAAGAGAGATTGAAAGAAATGAAGAATTAATGCCATAATTTCTGTCTTGTAATATATATTTTCTTGTGTTTTAATGCCATAACCCATAAGTCACACTATGTAACGATTTGTTTTTTTGTTTTTTTTTTTTACACATATCTTTTATTAATTGCATATATCCCTTCTAAATTGACAAGTGGTTTTTTTCTTAGTCTTCAAAAACCACAAACAAGAGCCATCAATATCTATTATTGGTGGGAAATTGAGAGTGATACGGAGAAAAGATAGACAAAGTCAAAGTGAGGAGTAATTGTGATTAAGTCTAGTGGTCGTCTACAGCAGGACCAGAAAGTCTTGAGCGACTGCATCTCTATGATTGTGTGTAATATTTTACCAAATATAGGAAATATATAGTAATTATCTCTAGGTTAATCCTAGACTAAACATACATAGAATTGTAGCACTTCACTACAATTAAGCTCAGGATTATTTTTGGATTACATTACTTGTTACAAAGGCCGACAAATAAATTTGGCCATTTTGAATCATAATTTCTCTAATATCGATCAAATTATAGAAAACATAAGATATAGTATCTAAAAAAAGAACTATAGTAGAGTTTTAGTGGAGAGATGTGTAGTGTGCAATGTATTTTCATCTTGGATAATCCTGCGATAAATGTAGCTTGGAAGTTGGTTGTCCAAAATGAAATGCCGGGCCAAATGGGGCATATTACCTTGTTGGGTTGGGCCCACTATGGGCATTCATTTGGGCTAAGCCCAGCCATTGCCTTACGGTTAAAATTATGAAACAACAAATACTTATCAAACCTTGTAAAAGTATACAAGTGGGTTTTATAATTTGTGGGCCCTTTGTTGTAAACCGTTCAATGGGCTCGCCTAACCAACATGAAGTCAATTTGACTTGATTGACTAGTAAAGTTGGCTGAAAATTAATCTAATTTTTGGTCAAATTTACTCTACTCTCCCTCTATCAAAATTGACCACTGGAGCTTGCTTCTCGATAAGAGTAACGAATATTGCTGCATGCAATTGAACCCTGGCTTCAATTATCGATGAGTGTGCTTAATACATGATTATCAATATAGTTTTAGTCTTCTAGAGATTTGTTGCATCAAGGAAACAACAACCTAATGAAGTGATCACACTAAAATGGATTTTGTTTTTATCCTTTATAGTTTATAATCTCCTGTTCAGTCAGAATTTAGCCTTGCATATACATAGCAGAATTTCATTTCATGAATGCAACTAAGTTTAGTTTCTATGCTTTAATTTTTGTTTAATTTACTTTTACATAAAGTTGTACCTTGTCTGAGTTAGTTTAATTATGTTTAATCACGTTCAATTATCCGTACATCATAATGTCTTGGTTAAAGTTATCTTACTTTTAGCAAAAAAAAAAAGAAAAAAGAAAAGTTGAGATAATATCAAACCCTTGAATCAAACTCACTTCATCGAGTCAAAATAATAACTTTTCAGTTGAAAAAGAAAAAAGAAAAAAAAGAAGAAAAGATAACAATCTTTTAAAGCCTAGTAGAGTCTATAATGCCATAAATTGTGTAGCATATATTTTTTGGGGTAAGACTAAAAAATACACAGTTTCACAGGAATAATTCTTAATATACAGCTAAGAGTTTTATAACTTAAGTGATATATATTTTTTTTTTGTGATTTCAATTAATATGTTTAAAATTCAAAGCCTTTCCCTCATTGTAATTACCAAATTATCAAAAAATTTATTAAAAAAAAAAAAGACTAATAACTCATTATATGTAACTATTTTATATAAATAAAAATGTTCCTTTGTTTTTCCTTTTCTTTTTAAAACTAAAAAACACAGTGACTTGGAGCATTTACATCCAGTTTTGTAAAAATTCTCTATTTTAAACTACCAAAAAGTTACCATATTTGCTTTATATAATCACTTTTACAATACATCATACATGTAACATCCGCCTCACTTAAATTTAATTTAATTGTTTCTTGAGTGGAATTGATGAATTATTTAATTTATTTTGAAGTTGATATTATTTTATATTATAATATCTATAAAGGAAAAAAAAAAAAAAATGGAATTGATGAATTATTTAATTTATTTTGAAGTTGATATTATTTTATATTATAATATCTATAAAGGAAAAAAAAAAAAAAAAGATGTACCGTGGAGAGTTATTTTGTGAATTATTCATATTAAACTTTTAGTCTCCTTATTAGTTAAAAAAATGATAAGAGTTTAAAACTTATTTAGATTAGAATTTTTTTTTTTTTTTGAGTAAAAATTAGAAGTTTAAGTGTTAGAGTTCCAGCCTATTTAAACAAATAAACCTTAATTTGAGGTTAATTGGGAATTAAAGTTTTGAAAGTATATTTAAGTTTTATGGGCTTCTTGAAGACAAAAGAGATAAGTTTTAGTGGGTTTTAAATTCTAGCCCAAGTAGGAAATGTATTTAACGTGTAAAACTAATTTTATTTAAGAGGACTAATTGGAGTGGGATTGATCTTCCTAGACTGAATTAGATTGTTATCTTAGAGGGACAAATTAGACATTTGAGAAGCTTAGCTAAGGTTGTTTTAGTAATTGTAGTTAAACCCTAACATGTCCCTGCCGTTACATATATAAAAATATATTTATAATTACTAGCTCTTTTTAAATCAGCCACGTGAAAGGAAATTTTCTTTTATTTATCTTCAGAGTGGCAACTTAGTATTCCTTAATTGCTAATCTTCACGAGGACGAAACCGTAGAGGTAATCCTTTATTCGTTGAAGTTGATTATTCAGTCTATTATTGCATGTTAATAATAATATAGGTAGATAATATATTTAATCGGCCAAGGTGTATGGTTGTTAGGGAATATCATAATGGGTCCACGCCCCATAGATTTAATTCAATTGAATAGTACATTGAACTTTTCTTGAGTTTCTATATACATGTTTACCATGTACTGAGTAGTATTGTATTGTTTGCCCGTTGGATTTGAAGGCCTTTGGTGTAACAAAGGTTTAGATATATTAGATTAAATTTCTAATAACCAATACATGATTTCTTTGGGTTGCCAACAGATTCTAATGTATACGTGGAGTAGCATCAGATTCTATATAAGTTTAGCACTTATAGACAAGGTTTTGAAACCCGGACCGGACCGTACAGTTTGACCGAAAAAATCTCGAACCTCTCAGTTTTGCAGGTTTTTTAGCTTCAAAACCGCTCTATGAGAAAAAAGTAAGGATCCGTGCGAACCGTGGTCAGACCGTATGGTTCTGAGAACCATGGCCGGTTTTTGAGGTTTGGACAGTTCCTCTTTTTTTCAGATCTGGAACCATTGATTTGTAAGGAAAAAAAAAATACCACACACACACACAAAGAAGAAGAAGACGACGAAGAAAAGAAAGCACAAATTCAAGTCTTCGTGGACGAAGCTAAAGTTTGGCTGCCATTTGAAACTCTTTTCTTCAAGGCTTATGTCTTTGGAACTTCTAGAGCTGATTTGAAGATAGATGATTTCAGTAACTTGTCGTTGCTTTGGAGGCTGAAATTGATTTGGAAGGTGGAGAGAAAACGTGTGTTGATTCTTGCAAGTGGATGAAGAAATTGCATCTGTGTGCTAATTCTTCCAAATGTTTGATTTGCTTTTTCTAGTTTCTGTCCTCTTTTGATTTTGGTCAATTAGATAATTTGGTGGTTTTGAAATATGTGGTGGAGAGTGATGTTTTGCTTGTCAAATTTGTGGTGGTGTTGATGAGTCTGTTAGAGTGATAATGCAACCTAGGGAGTAGCTATGAGTAGGACACGCAAAGTATCTTTAGGATAATTAATTATATATACAGGACTTCAATCCAACTCGATTTTTTTAATGCCTAATTACAGTGTCAAGTTGGTCCCATTTGTCCAAAATTTTTAGTTGAATTCGGAAATAGGAATGTGGAATTACTTCTAAATTCGGTCTTTATTTTGCCAAATTAACTTTCTCTCCTAATTTCTATCAATAAGAGCATCCTTAGTAGCCGTTGCAAAAATTATGTCATTTTGCCACATCAAAAGCCTACTTTATTATTTTACCACATCATTTTACAATATTCCATTTATCAGATGTTCTATATTTTTACCACTTCATTTAAATATTATTTCTTAATTCTTTTTAATTCTTATTTTATTCTTTCTTTATATTTGTTCCTAACGGTAATATTTGTTCCTACAACAGTCATGATAGATCCAAGGAAATCAGTGGACAGAAGATCTCCGGGTGTTGATCTTGAAGGCAGAGTCCTGAAAAATTAAATAGAATTAGAGGAGACCGGTGGAGGCCGGCCTAGAATCCTCCGATGGTAAAGTCAATGGATTTGTTTATCACTGAAAGAGGGAAGCCTTATTGAAAATTCTAGAGTGTTTTTTCATACCTTACCCTTCCGCAAGTGCGTTCTTTATATAGTGCTTGCCTAAGGCAGTTACTTTGTAACTTCTCCTATCATCGCGAATCTTTGAGGTAACCTCCATAACCATTTATCATGGAATGGTTGGTAATGATAAAACATTGCATCTGTTGAGAGCAAACATAATAATTGATCGTCTCGTCTGTCCGTCCCTAAGGAAGGACGAGACTCCGTTTCGATGTTTTGTCCGTCCGTCCTCAGGGATGGACGAGACATTGTAACAAGGTCTCGTCTGTCTGTCCTTGAGGACGGACGAGACTGTATTGGACGAGTTTGTTGATTTAATTCTTCAATGGTCCTTTCCTTTTCTTGGACGATGCATGTGGACAAGCTGGGAGTTGCTTTTTCTCCAACACCATCAGTTGCCCCCTTGTCCACATGGGTCGTCTTAGGGGAGGAGTAACCAAATATCATTCTCCCTGAACATTGGTGCTTGGTATGAGAATTGATGTGCCACGTGTCATCGTTTCATTGATGGTTAGTCTCGTCGATTTATTTTTTCGAGACGAGTGCCATGTGTCATCATCTTATTGGTTGTGTCGCTTCATATGCCCAGGTCAGCTATCTATAAATAGTGGAATACCTCCACTACCCTCTACACTTCTGAGATTTTCCTCCTTTGACATTCATCATCTAGAGCTTTGTCTAGGAGTTTCCCCGCGTCCATAGTCTCTGTTCGTCCTAGAGCCAGGTATTCCCTTTTTCCTCGTCTTTTAGGTTTCCCCAAATTCTTTTCAAAATGTCAGAAATAGCTATTTCCTCGTCTAGTGATAGTATAGAGAAAGCTATCGATGAGTATTATGACGGAAGTAGTTTTAGTTCTAGCTCTAGTAATAGTAGTAATAGTAGTGGGGGAAACACCACGGACAAGGAGTATGTCTCTAGCATCCCTGGGTTTCCTATGGAGGTAGTGCAAGAACAGCTTAGGAAAGCCTCAGGGTCCCAGGCAGGAACCTCGTCCTTCATCCCCCCGTTTAGTCCTTTGGACGAGGGGGAGATAACTGTGTACAGATGTGCTGTAGATATTCCTTCCAAGATGGACGAGCAAAGACTTAATAATCTTAGGGAGTGGTACTAGATCCCGGACGAGTTTAATCCCAGATTGCCCGTCCGTGGAGAGTGGTGCTGTAACCCTCATTTTGGGATAGGTGTCTATGAAGCTTATCTTTTGGGAGGTCTTAAGTTTCCTTTAAATTCTTTTACTAGAGAGTTATTAGTTAGGTTTAGTTTAGGAGTATGCCAATTTAATCCAAATGCATGGAGATTAGTTATCTTTATGCAAATTTTGTGGAAGGAAGTGTTTGAAGGGGACCATCCTCTTACCATGGACGAGTTCCTCTATTGTTACAAGCCCTTGAAAATTCATCAATCCCCTGACTTTTATCAATTCACAGCCAGAGGTAGAGATTGTAGATTGGTTACGTCCTTGGCCTCATCAGACAGAAAATGGAAGACGGGGTTTTTCTTCATCTCCGGCTTCTGGGCTAGGAATCCCATGGACGTTGGCTGGGACACATTTGGTCGTTATGCTGGGGACCTTGGGAACCTTCGTCTTGAGGGTAAGTCCCTAAGTTTTCCCCTTCTCCCTTTCTATTTATTATTATAGTTTGTTTATTTATTATTATTTTTCTAACCTTCATTTGTTTTCTTACAACCGTTGAACGGCCTTCCTTGAGCAAGTTGCATCGAGACCGTGTCCACAGCTCATCTACACACAGATAGGGATTTTCATTCCCTTGTTACTCTTAAATGACTTGCCAAGTGGGGATTAGACCCTAACCCATCTGAAGTAGCACTTGCACACGAAATTACTGTGAGAAAAAGTAAGTTTTAAACTCTAAACATTTTTTTTTGGCATTGTTTATTATTTTTTACTTATTTATTTATTTATTATTTTATTTATTTATTTTATTTTTTAGGAATGGCAACCATGAAGGAAAACAAAGGAAAAGGAGTAGCTGGTGAGAGGGCTCGTCTTGAGGCTGAGTCTCAAGCTCGTCCATCGGCTGGGGATAAAAGGAAGACTTTATCTAAAACCTTGGATTTGGAAAACCTCCCTAGCCAACGAGGCAAGAAGGTCAGGCATAGCTCATCCCAAGTGGTCAAGCCTATTCCTCCTTCGTCTCAACAGCCCGAGAAGATCTTTAATGTAGACTCGTCCCCTCCTGTTGAAACCACCCCATCCAAGGCCCCCTCGTCCAAAATGACTGTGTCCACCTCGTCTCAACCTCCCCAGAAGACCCCTTTAAATATTATTGAAAATGAAGATCTGGCTTGGGAGCGTTTCAAGAATGCTGTCTCTGACGAAGATGTAGACGCTTGCAATGATATGTCCCTTAAAGATTTTGAACACTCTGGTGTTCATGATCTTTTTAAGGTAACATCTTTACCTCGTCTGGACTAAAAATATCTTTCTTTCTTTTTTTTCTTTTTTTTTATTTATTTATTTTTTTTTAACTTTCATTTGTCGCTTGCTTGTTTTGCTTGTTTTTATAGGCCATGTCAAAGTTTATAGCAGCATCTAGGTAGGCCACAGGATTGGACAAGACGAGGGTCTTGTTAGAGATGAGGATTCAGGAGGTGAAGGACAAGGCAAAGAAATGGGCTGAAGTGGCTGCCAAATCTAAGGACGAGGCGAAGGAGTTGCAAACTTTGGTTAAGGAGTTGAAGGCTAGCGCTGTGGAGAAAGATATTCATCTTGAGAACCTACAAAAAAAGAATGACAAGCAAAGTATTCTTCTCTCCAAAGCGAAGGAAGATGCAGTGACTGAATTCAAAGCATCCAAAAAATATACTGAGGTTTTGGACACTAATTATGCAGTAAGCTTTGAAGATTTCAGAATGGATGCTATGGAAAAGTTCCCTGGTGTGGACTTTAGCTCCATTATACTTAATCTGAATGCTGCTGCCACTAGCTCTCTCCTTCATACCAGCTCTGAGGACGCCAATATAGAAGACGATGCCACGATCCTAATGTTGATGCTCCCTCAATCTAGAAAATATTTCAATGTTCATGTTCTCATTTCATTTTTCATTTTTCTTTGTAACCCAAGTACATTATGCTCGTCCATGTTTAAGGATGAGTCTTTATAAAATAGTTAATTTTGTAAGGGTGTTTGGACGTTGGTCGTCCGCCCTTGATACAATTGAATGAATGTTGTTTCTGTTGTATATGCATGGATGAAAGCTTTTGTTTTCATTATTCAAGATTTCTTGTTTAGCTCGTCTACATTTCATATATATACTTCAACCATTTTTATGAGAATTTTACTTAGTATAATTCATCCATGTGAAATGGTAATTATTAGTATTACTTGTCCTTGGACTTGGCTGATTCTCACATTTAATGATGGTAAGACTTTGCATTTTGCTCGTCCATGGACTGGAATGTTTTTGGTGCCTCAAGTGTTAAACACTCGTCTATACATCTATGGTCTGGATATGCACGTGTCTTTTCTTTGTCCATAGCATGGAAAAATATGCCTTGGGCTTTGTGGTTTGCTCAAGGTATAGGGTTTTACATCGTCCTTTACTTTGGACGAGCATGCCTTGATTTTAATTTTCCCTTAGGAAAGTTGATGTTACCTCTCCGCGTCTAGAGAATTTTTTCGTCTTGTGCTTTTTTGCCTTCTCATGGGTTGATTTGAACAAAAATAGTATGGAAATCAGGAATTCACACAACATTATGTACATAGCATAAATATTGTTCACAGACAAGGCACATGCTTACGAGCTAGTGCTTTTTATGAAAACAAAAACAAACCAAACCATAACTTGTCCACAAGTTTTAACATAATAACAAAGCAATATTAGACAAACAAATCTTATGTAGTCTCTCGGCTCGTCCAGAGTTATGCTCATGTAGGCTGGCGCTTTATTGATAATACCTCATCAGGTGCTCAACATTCCAAGAATGCTCCAACTTCCTCCCATCTAGGGCCTCCAAGTAATAGGATCCTTGTCTTTTGCAGTTGATAACTCTGTAGGGGCCTTCTCAATTAGGTCCCAACTTACCATGGGCTGGGTTCTTTGTTGCTAAAGATACCATTTTCAGGACGAGGTCTCTTATGTTGAATCGTCTTGGCTTCACCATTGCATCATATTGCCTGGCCATAAGGTTTTCGTATCTTGCCATCCTCTGTTCAGCGTCCATCCTTACCTCGTCTATCAGATCGAGGTTCAAACGGAGTTGCTCCTTATTATCTTTGTCCTGATAGGTTGCCACCCTATGATTGGTCATATGCACTTCTACGGGTATGACTGCTTCAGTTCCATAGGCTAGCTTAAAAAGAGTTTCTCTTGTAGGAGTTCTTACTGTCATCCTATATGCCCACAGAACACTTGGTAACTCATCTGGCCATACTCCCTTTGCCCCCTAAAGCCGAGTCTTGATTATTTTTAACAAGGATCGGTTTGCCACTTTAGCCTGGCCTACTTTAGCCTAGCCATTTACTTGCGGGTGGGCTGGTGAAGAGTAGTAATTCCGAATCCTGAAGTGCATGCAAAAATCTTTGAAGAGTGCCTTGTCAAATTATTGTCCATTGTCAGATATCAGCACTCTGGGCACTCCAAACCTACACACAATATTCTTCCATATGAAGTTCTTGACATTTTGTTGTATGATATTAGCTAGGGGTTCTGCTTCTACCCACTTGGTGAAATAATTAATGCCAACCACGAGGAACCTCATTTGCCTTACACCTAATGGAAAAGGACCCAGGATGTCTAGTCCCCATTGCGCATAGGGCCATGGGGCTGTCATTAGGGTTAGATACTCCGACGGTTGCCTGGTTATATTGCTGAATCATTGGCATTGATCGTAGAATTTGACATAAGCTTTAGCATCAACTTGCATATTTGGCCAGTAGTATCATGCACGGACGACTTTGAGAATGAGTGATCTGGTTCTCGAATGACTACCACATGCCCCTTCATGGACTTCTCTCAATATGTAGTTTGCTTTGTCGGGAGCCAAACACCTAAGATAAGGCTGGGAAAAATCTCTTTTGTACAACACCTCGTCCATAAGAATGTACCTGGCCGATCTTACCTTCAACTTTCTAGCTTCGTCTCTATCTTCTGGAAGTTGTCCGTCTTTTAAGTATGATATAATTGGAGTCATCCAATTTTCTCTTCTCTCCACTTGTTGTACTTCTGGGATGTCTATGCTCGGCATATACTGAATCTCATCAAACTTGTTCACGGCTTCATTCATTGAGGCTTCTTTCGCCAAGGCATCATGTTAGGAAAACTGTTCACATCAGCTTCCATGTTCTCCTCCCTTGGGATTTGAACGAAGTCAGCCTCCTTGAATTTTCTCATAAGGCGCATCACCCTACTAAGGTACTTCTTCATTCGTTCTTCCTTAGCCTCATACATCCCTTTCACTTGGCCTATGACCAACTGAGAATCTCCCAAGACGACTATGAACTTTGCTTCCACAGACTTAGTTAATTCTAGACCTTTGAGGAGAGCTTCATATTCGACTTCATTATTTGTGGCTTGGTACTGCAAGCGAACCTTGTGTTTTAATTTATCCCCCTTTGGAGATTGTAAAACCACACATATCCTTCCTGCATACTGTGTAGACGAACCATCCACATGGACAATCCATTTCCTGCTGTCTTCCATCTCTCCTATATCACCATGGGTTGGGGTAAACTCTGGTACTTTATGTCAAACTCACTGAGCTTGACAGCCTATTGAATCATTCACCTTGCTGCCTCAAACTTGTTCATTGCCTTTTTGAATGGATGATCCGTCATGACGTTGATGACATGAGCTTGGAAGTAATGCCTTAGTTTCCTGGAGGCTGTTATTAGTGCGAAAGCCAGCTTTTTTATTAGTGGATATCATCCTTCCGCTCCCCTCAGTGCTTTACTTGTATAATACACTAGCTTTTGTATTTTTTCTTCCTCTCTTATCAGTGCTGAGCTTACGGCATGCGGAGTCACTGCTAGGTACAGAAATAACTCTTCCCCTATCACAGACAGACTCAACAACGAGGCCGTAACAAGGTACGTCTTCAAATCTTGGAAGGCTTTTCGGCACTCGTCCGTCCATTCAATTACTTTCTTTAGAACCTTGAAAAATGGTAAACACTTGTCAGTAGCTTTAGAAACAAACCTGTTGAGGGCAGCAACTCGTCCAGTAAGAGACTGGACTTCTTTGATACTCTGTGGAGGCTTCATATCTAGAATTGCTCTAATCTTTTCCGGGTTCGCCTCGATCCCTCTGTGTGAAACCATGAATCCAAGGAATTTTCCCGACGCAACTCCGAAGGTGCACTTGCTGGGATTCAACTTCATATTGTACTGCTTGAGCGTATTGAAGGTCTCTTGCAAGTCGTCTAGATGTTTTCCCTCATCTAGGCTTTTTACCAACATGTCATCCACATAGACTTCTACATTTCGTCCAATCTAAGGATGGAACATGTGGTTAACCAGTTGTTAGTATGTTGCTCCAGCGTTTTTCAAGCCAAAGGGCATTACTTTGTAGCAAAATAAGCTATGACTGGTGACAAAGGACGTCTTCTCCTAGTCGGCCTCGTCCATCTTTATTTGGTTATATCCTGAGAAAGCATCCATGAAACTAAGTAATTTGTAGCCCGCGGTAGAATCCACTAGTTGATCAATGCGTGGCAATGGATAGCTGTCCTTGGGGCAAGCTTTGTTTAGGTTAGTAAAATCTACACACATCCTCCATTTGCCGTTTGCCTTTTTAACCATTACTACATTGGCTAACCAATCTGGATAGTACACTTCTCGTATAAACTTCGCTGCCATCAACTTCTGAACTTCGTCTTTAATAGCATTATCTCTCTCAAGGGCAAACACCCTTTTCTTTTGCTGCACTAGTTTGGAGGAAAGACATACGTTTAGTCGGTGGGTAATGACACTAGGATCTATGCCTGGCATATCCTTATGACTCCAAGCAAATATATCGGTGTTTTTCTTCAAAAACTGGACGAGGTCCTTCTTTATTTCTTCTTCTAGATCTGCCCCAATTCTGATACATCTCTTAGGGTTGCTTTCATCTAAGGAAACATCTTCTAATACTTCGGTGGGTTCAGCCACAATTCTCCTTTCTTCGATGTTCATTGTCTACTGTTGCTCGTCCATGGTGAGCATAGCCAAATAACACTCCCTTGCTGCTAGTTGGTCTTCTTGCACTTGTCCTACCCCATGCTTCGTAGGGAACTTGATTGATAGGTGGTAAGTGGACGTAATTGCCTTCCAATTATTTAGAGTCGGTCTTCCAATTATGGCATTGTAAGAGGACGAGCAATCTACCATAAGGAAGTTTACGTCTTTGGTTACCTATTGCGGATATGCCCCTACCACCACTGGCAACGTAACAGTGCCCACAGATTGTACCTTCATTCCTCCGAAACCCACTAGAGGCGAGTGTACTGGACGGAGCTGGTTTCGTCCAACCCTCATTTGCTGAAAAGCTGGATAATACAGAATGTCCACCGAGCTCCCATTGTCTATCAATACTCTTCTAGTTGTGTAGTCAGCAATAACTAAGGTGATGACAATGGCATCATCGTGAGGGTGGTGAATTCCCTTGGCATCTTCGTCTGTGAAAATGATTGCTTGCTTATCCGTGGTCCTTGCTCTTCTTGGTGTCTGTCCAGAAAATTGGACGCTCTGCATTACTTTCAAGTACGCCTTCTTTGACTTGGACGACTGTCCTGTCGAACTTCCCCCTATGATAACTCTTATCTCGCCTTGTGGTGGACGTGATGATTCCTCTACCTTCCCTTTCAATTTCTCGTCCTTGTGGTCTCGTCCAAGGAAATTTCTCAGCTTCCCTTGCCTTATGAGATTCTCAATCTGCTACTTTAAATCAAAGCACTCGTCCGTGTCATGCCCATGATCTCTATGGAAGCGACAGTACTTATTCCTGTTGCGCTTGTTGGGATCTCCCTTCATTTTCTCAGGCCACTTCAAGGAAGGATCGTCCTTAATTTGCATAAGGACCTACTTAAGTGGCACGTTCAAAGGGGTATATTGTTGATTTCGCGCTGAAGGGCCTGACTTCTTATTATCTCGGTCTCTTTTATCATCTGTTCGTCCCTTTTTTAGACAAGGACCTTGCTCAGAGTGACAAGCAGGGTTTGTTTCCATTCTTTCAGCTATCTTCCTCTTCTTAGCTATGATCGCGTCTTCTATGTTCATGAAATTTTGGGCCAAATGGACGAGTTCGGCTATGGACTGAGGTTCTTTTTCATAAAGTTTGTGTATGAACAAGTCAGAATTGACCTCGTTATGGAAGGCTGCCAACAGTAGCTTGTCATCTACCTCGTCCACAGTCAGGGCTTCCCTGTTAAAGCGTGTGATGAAGGAACGCAGGCTTTCGTTCTCTCCTTGCTCTATAGTCAACAAACTGGACGAGGAACGCTTGTGTCTCTGTCCCCCAATGAAACAATTTGCTTAACTCTTCGAAAAAACTTACTGAATTCGAGGGTATTTTGTTGAACCAGACTCATGCAGGTCCTTTGAGGGTAGTGGGGAAAGCTTTATACATTATCTCATCTGGAACCCCTTTGAGGTGCATGGTAAAGTGGCAATATGATCAAAAGGATCACGCGTTCCGTTATACAAATCTAAGGAAGGCATCTTGAATTTTGGAGGCAAATGGTGGCCATTGATAAAGGCTGTAAAGGGGGAGTCTGTCCGTTGAACCAGGTCTTCTATCGGGTTAGTTCTTCTCATGTTCTCCCTCATCTCATCCATAACTTTCCTCATCTGATCCATCTCCCTTTCCAAATGTGGCACCCTTCTTGGAGCGGTATCCCTCGATTGGCTTCCTAGCTATACATTTCTTCCATCTTCCTGACTCTGTTCATGCTCTTCTCCACAGGCCTCGTGCCGTTGCCTTCTGAGATTAATCTCCCTTCTCAAGTCTTGATTCTGGCGAGTTAACTCTGTCATGGCAGCAGCCATGGATTGCATGTGTTAGACAGAAGATGGCTGCATGGCAGGCGCTGATTGTTGACCACGATTGGGATTACTGGAAGTGTCTCTACTCTCTTGGGGGCCTGGACTGGTAGCCCTTGATCTTGTTCGAACCATTTCAGCCCTTTGTCGGAGAAAGAAATTGTAGAACTCGGCAAATGAAATTCAAATGCAACGAATACTTCTTCCCCACAGATGACGCCAACTGATAGTTCCAAGGAAATCAATGGGCTGAAGATCTCCGAGTGTTGATCTTGAAGGCAGAGTCCTGAAAAATTAAATAGAATTTGAGGAGACTAGTGGAGGCCGGCCTAGAATCCTTCGATGGTAAAGTCAGTGGATTTGTTTATCCTTGAAAGAGGGAAGCCTTATTGAAAATTCTAGAGTGTTTTTTCATACCTTACCCTTCCGCAAGTGCGTTCTTTATATAGTGCTTGCCTAAGGCAGTTACTTTGTAACTTCTCCTGTCATCGCGGATCTTTGAGGTAACCTCCATAACCGTTTATCATGGAACGGTTGGTAATGATAAAAAATTGCATCTATTGAGAGCAAACATAATAACTGATCGTCTCGTCTGTCCGTCCCTAAGGAAGGATGAGACTCCGTTTCAATGTTTTGTCTGTCCGTCCTCAGGGACAGACGAGACATTGTAACAAGGTCTCGTTCGTCTATCCTTGAGGACAGACTAGACTGTATTGGACGAGTTTGTTTATTTCATTCTTCAATGGTCCCTTCCTTTTCTTGGACGATGCATGTGGACGAGCTGGGAGTTGCTTTTTCTCCAACACCACCAAGTCATATTTTCAAATATCATCAATTCTAACGGTAACATTTTCAAACAATCCTCTTAATTCAACTGTCATATTTTGGCCAGTTTAGACCTTGAATTGGCAAGACTCACATTTGCATGACCCTTAATACATAGTTGAATAGATAGAGATTACAAAAAAGACAAACAAATGGTTAAGGCCATTAAAATCAATGCTCTCTTCATTGTACACTACCCTTACTTCAAAAGACACAGAGTTTGAATTGAAGTGTAAAGTTGAGGCTCCTTCCAATATATACAAAAGCAAAAAGGATTAACAAGTAAAGAAAAGCCTAACTTCCATTTAATTTACCTGAAATTATTCACTTTCCCTAACCAAAGCAAAAAGTAAGAACAATTACAACTAAAAAAATGAATGAACAATACTACTTTCTTCACTATACATAAAGCTGTAGTTCCATATGCAAAGATCAATAATTAAACAAAAAGGCTAACTTCCATTTAATTTGTAGCAAACACCCAATTTCTCTAAATTTAGCTCTCCCTTTTGAATTCTGTCTTCTGTGTCCAAAAACATAAAGATTAATTTCCCAAATAACAAGGAAAACAGTAAAGAATTCAAGACTGGGTTTTTATTGAGCAAATCCTAAAAGCACTTTCCTTTCCTTTATTTCTTACTTCTTACAAACAAAAATGCTTCTCTAAATCATCAATTACTATATTCTTCCTTAAACAGCTTGATTAAACCATGTTTTTCATCGAAAACTTTTCTGGTATTTTCCTATAGAGGCAAACAAAGCTTTAGCAAGCAATTGCAGCACCCAAACCCACAAATTAATTAAAACCCACATGATAAGATTAAAAACCCAGATCAAATATAATATTTAATTCAAAAATACTAAGCCAATTAGTGGTAAAGGTTCAAGCTTTCAAATTCAATAACAAAAAAAAGCAAGCACAAAAATAAAACCTTGATGGAGAACTTACCTGTACACAGTAGATGTAGAACGAATCGATGAAACCAACTTGGCTCACGGTGAATCGATGAAACCTTCAGAGATAGAACAGCGAATCGGCGCTCTGAGAACGATGAACCGCTAATCGGTGACTTGAGATAGAACAGAGAGGAGATACCCACAACCCAGAGACCCACGCCGATCACAATCCGAAGTCACAAACCCATAACTCGATAGGCGACTCTGAGATAGAACAGAGAGGAGAGAGCGAACAAAAGGGGGAAAAAAAACCGGTGAAGGGACAAATTAGATCAGTGATGGTAGAGAGGAAATCGGTGGTGGCTCATATTCATGAATGGGAAGAGAATAGAGCAAAAGGGGAAAGGGAAGAAGAAAGAGTGTGGGAGAGTGGAGATGGAGGCACATATGTAGATCGGGCTGAAGGAGAAGAACAAAGAGATATGTGAGAGAGTGGAGATGGAGGCGGTGAGGAATTGCTGAAGGAGAAGATGAAAGAGATATGAGAGAGAAAGAGGAATAAACAAAGAATAAATAATATGCCACACGCGTTCCGTATCATGGCAAATTTGTCACGGTACTGTTCAATGTTGCAAAAAATATACCATATCCCACATCTGCTAAATGGGCTCAAATTGGGTTTGGTGTGGGATATGTGCCAAATATTTAGCATTTGGCACATATCCCACATCTACTGTGGGTGCTCTAACTTACCACATACTAATATATTACATAGTGTCGCATAAACTCATATTTTAACAATATTCACCCCAAACACTCTACTTTTCAACAACCAAACACGGCAGGACTTTTTTGAATTGATTCTTACCATCACAAATTATTGTTCATTTGGTGCTACTACTACTACTATTATTATTATTATTATTATTGAATTGATATTTGCGCTTAGAGATTGAAATATGAACTTAAAATTTTAAGAATATATATATATATATATATAAAACAGTAACTCTGAAATTGTAAGTCAAAATAAGAATATATTTATTTATATTTTAGTTAATTTTTTATTTTTACTAATTTAATATATTTATTTATATTTAAATAATTATAAAAATTAATTATGACATCATCATAGTTCGACCCCGGTTCAACCTCGGTTCGACCTTAAAAACTTTGAGCCTCTCCCTTTTACGGTTCAATGAACGGTCTGGGTTTCAAAACCTTACTTATAGACGTCCTATGGTGGTGTTCAGGTGGCCTATAAATGAAATTGACATTTGTACACTTTATTTATCTAAGATTTGATTAAAATTTAAGTTGTTTACTTATTATTTAAAATCTCATAATGCAAGTTAACGTATGCCTTTTTTTTTTTTTTTTTTTTTTACCAATTAGAAATTCTATTCTAACTTAATCTAAGTGTATATATATGTGAAACTTTCTTCTAGAGACTTGAAACCCGGCTCTTGCCTCCCACACCTTACAAACACTTATACTTGTGGAGTAACCACCGTATCAAGGGTGCGTGGTGGTAAGTTAACGTATGTCTTAAAGGTATTGGATTATGATATATTTTTAGAGACTTTTTTATGATAAAAATAAAAAGTCATTAATTTTTTTACAGCTTTTTATATTTTTCATAAAAGTGATGTTAAACTTTTCTTAAAATAGTTTATTAACAATTTTTCTAAGAACATCTGTTAACATGTCTTTTTGATTAAAATAGAAAACAAAAAAGTCGGTTTGGGATAGATAATTTTTATTGACCGGGTGGGGCGGATTCTTGAACAACCCTAGTAACAGACCCATTTCTTTTTTTCAATGTGCATCTCTCGAGTTATTGACTGGAATATCATGCCTCTTTTCTTTGCCAAAATTGAATAGACCTTTCTGGACCAATCTTAGAAGTGGAATATCACTACAAACTCCTTCAATATAAAATTCAGAATTGAAGCATCAATATGATACAATTATGAGGGACAACGAAAGACTTAATGGATGAAAGTGACATTTCACATTGATGTAATTCTAGAAACTCTAAATTCTAAGCTGGTGGGAAATTTTGTATGGTACCAACATAAAAAATAAATGAAAAACGAAAAAAAAAAAAAAAAAAAAAAAAAAAAAAACAAAAAACAAAACAAGATTACCAGTGTTATAGAGAGATAATTGTAAATTAAGACAAATTTTTCTATTCTCCTATTTCCAGCAGTGGAGTTAGGGATTTTTTCTAGGGAACCAAGTTAAATATGATAAAAATTTTAAGTAAATAAATTATGATTAAAAAAAATGCTTTTCATGAATGCTTTTTCTAGCTAATATATATATATATATATATCAACATTCAAGTATATAAACTACTAATAGAGTAAAGATAAACCCAAACAATATATAAAGCAAATCTCAAAACTAGATATAAACATATCAACTTAAGATAAACAATATATATAACATTCACTTTCAAGTTTTAACAACACTATCTCTAATCATCATACATCACTCAACAACACACTAACACAGTAAGTTTGTTTGCCAAAAATAAAAAATAAAAAACAACATAGTAAGTTCAGAATTGTAAGAAAATTTGACAGCCACATTTTTTCTTTTCTTAATGAATATTGCAGTCACAGACAGCCACAAATTGAATCTCGGCAAGTTTAGAATTGCCTTACAGCTAGACAACACTATTTTAAATACAAAGAGAGATAGAAAGAGATACCAGTTGGTATCGCAGGCAACGGAATTTGGAGCCGCCGGACAACCACAGAATCAAGTTGAGACTAAGGCTTTTTTGGGACTAATATGGTAGTCTCTCTCATATTTGAACGAGACCCACTTCTCCCATATTTGATCAATTTGTCTTGGATTTGTCTTTGAAATAATCTTATAATTTACATTTTGCAAAGACTGATTTTACAAACCCAAATCAAAATCACCAAATCCCTATCACTAGAAGAAAACCCAATCCCTAAATCAATTAAGAGAAAACCAATCATAAAACCGAACAAAGAAGGGAACTTTTAGCCATATAAAGAGAAATTAGAGAGAGAAAGAGAAACAATAGCCATTGTCTTCCTCGTCTACAACCTCATGGAGCTGGCTCACCTTTTGCTCTCGTTCATAAATGTGTTTTGGTTATGGTGTAGAGTCTAGACTTAAGGAGGTAATTGGGTGGGTCGTAAATGAGTTTGGAGGTTAAATATTGAAGAGAGGGGGTTTGGTTCTTGTGCCACTCTTAAGTTTCTAATGGTAAGAAATTCCTTAAACATCTTTAAAAAATGACATTTTTTTATCTTGTTTTTTTTTTTCTTTTTTTTTTCGGAGGAGAGATACTTAAAATTAGAGCAAAAATATATATTTGTCCTATTTTTAACAGAAATAGGATACGGCAAACAAACAGAGCTTACCTCAGATGAGTAAAGTGAAAATTTTTAAACCATGGTTTGGTAAAGTGAATTTAGACCAAACCACAAATAAGTTTGATGTAATTACCCCTAATTTTAATTACAATTAAATTTTACTTCATATGTGTGTATACTTTGAACAAAAACATAAACATAACCATACACATGCTTAATATTTTCCGAAAAAAAAAAAATATTTACATATAAACTAAAACATCATTGTCCATGAACAATGAGTGGTACTCTAGAGTGTCTTCATTGAGCTCATTATTGGCAAGCCTACTTTTAATATTAGTTGCACCTAGAACGGAGACATGCCTATTTGGAAATGTTAGTGAAATTAGTGTGCTATCTCAAATAATGTTAGTTTCCTTATCTAACAAGTGAATAATATGTTTTGATGCTATATATGGTTTGTTTGCAACTATTCTCATTCTAGTAATCTATGGAAATATAGAAGAGATTCTATCAAGTAGTAGAAATAAAATTAATAAATTATAATCATAGAGAATTATCAAGATATAAAATAGAAAAAGTGTATGTTGTTAACTGTTCTTGTAGAATTGATTGTTCGTCCTTAACTTTTGCATATTCATATTTTTCCTAAGAATATTGCTATTATGGCTTTTTAGATTAGACAAAATAACTAATTTATCCTTCGTTGCTTTAAAAATTTTTATGGCTATTTCTTGAATCTCAGGCCAAACTAGAATTGATAGGTTCCTCCATTCATGGTTAATTTGAGGTTTTTTAAGATAAACAAAGAGAACTCTGACTTTCCTATGTCTGCTATAGCAGACCACAGTTCCCCTATTCTGAGCCAACTCCATATATGAAACCAAAGAGAATATACATAGACATACACACACTATAATTTTTGTGTGTTTTAGCATCTATAAATGCATGCATATAACACACAACTAATACATTACGCAGAGAGAGAGAGAGAGAGAGAGAGAGAGAGAGAGAGGGTGTTTCAGAGGTAAGGTTGCTCTCCACCATGTTGATTGAGAATAGAAAATGCCAAAGAAGCATTCTAACATACATTTTGGAAAAATAGTAAATTTCATTTGTGAGAACCCATACAAATATGAGACAAGATGAAAGTATGTATTGCATCATCACTAGTCCTAAACACTATGACAAACTAAAAAAAAAAAACAAAACAAAAAATGTAAAATATTGACACATAATGTCATAATCTCTAAATTGTCCTCTTAAAATTGAATAATAACCCGTAGGGGCCCATTATAAAGAAAAACCTCCTTTGACTTAAATTTCTTGCCTCCTCTAGGGATCAGTAAAACCCTCCTCTTTGTTTCTCTCTTTCCATGATTTGGTACGAATTTTAGTCCTAGGAATCCAATAATTGCAACGAATAAAAAGATTGAGTAATTCTTCATTTCTTTTTTTCTCTTCATCAAGGGGGGATAACAAAAATGCCAATGTATTACTGAGTTTTGTAAAAACAGCAACAACTGCTCCTCCCAGAGTAAGGAATCTCTCCTCATAAATTTTAGTATTTAGAATAAGCGGGATTGGACCAATTCCGGCCTAATGTGCAATCAAGACAACTTGAATAAGGATGATGTTATACGATGGTGCACACCAAACTCGATTTCATTGTATGAAGGAAAAGAAATAATGCCAAGTCAAGGAAAATTATTAGAAGGGAAAGAGCCATTAATTTATTTTTTACTTATCTTTTTGAGGAGAACGACATCCAACAGTAACTGGTGATTGATGATACCATTGAGATTAGGGTTTCCACTTCCTTTGATAGCTTAGACTCGTCAGTGACTTTCTTCTAACTATATGTTATTGTTTGAACACCAACAAGTTGTGAAATAACCACCGGAAAGATTCCGGCTAGAAACCCTCGCTTGAACAATTTGCTGCGGTACACCCTTTCTAAGACTTGATAAGAAGATGTTAATCGCTTATTCCTTAACCGGTCCTTCAGATTAACAAGTTCAGTTTCTGCTTCTTCCTCGTCCTAAAAAATCTTCTTTAACCCATATTTGATAGGGAAATACTTTGAGAGTTTTAGTCTGATGTTTTAAATAATATCTTAGCCAAGTTATTTCTAATTTTAAATAATATCTTACCAAGATTTATCTCATTAATTTCACCTTTAAGTGCTCTTCTAGTTCAACAATTTCAATAAGAATTTGAACTATCTTGCACCCACTTTTAGATGAATATTTCATTATCATATTTAATTATTATTGAAGCATATATTTCATAGAACACACACACTTATATACACATTTATAAACATAAATTTATGTATATGTTTATGTTTTATAGGTGCATTACATGTAAACTTTCATACTAATAAGAATCATAAATTAAATTAAAACTTTCAAGTTTCTTTTCCAAAAACTTATTGAAAAGTACTCACATATATAATATTGAAAAATGAAAAAGAGCTAAAAGTTACTATAAGGTACACACATGTTTGTGTGTGTCATAGTTAAGACCCAAGACTTCAATTACCATCTTCAAGAATTAGAAGAAAACAAAATTTATGAATGAGAAAAAATCAATAAAAATGAATTCCTTGAAAATTTCCTTTAGAATAAGGGAAGAGAATTGATGTCGTCCAATTTTGTAATGGAAATTGTAGTGTGGCTAAGGTTGTTGATCTATAGAGTAAAGGAAAACAAGAACACATCAAAAGCACCAATAATATATATAAAAATTATAATTGAAACCAGGACAAAGAAAGTTTGGTAAAATTCAATAATTAAAATCACAAGGGCATTAGGGTTTGTCCACTAATATTATTAAGAAATCCACTACTAATCCAATTTAGTATACCATCGAGTAAGTAAACACAAACTATTTGATTGGAAGAATTTTAAATAGGCTTTATTAATATAACTCTCTTTGGTTGATTATATTCATCAATTGTTCCATAACTTAATCTAGAAAATAATAACTTTGCAAGAAAAACTCAAGAACATCACATACCCTAGAGGCGATACTATGGAAAAAGTAAAATCTAAAAAAATTATCACATTTTAATAGAGAGACTATAAAACCATATTCTAAAAATAAGAAGATTCAAGAATAGAATTATGAAAGAATTAGAAATTAAATATCACTCTAATAAAACAATTATGAAAAGAGAACAATTGATTTCAATAATCAAAACATGAAAAATGTGTTTAGATTGATAAGTGGATAGCTTACAACATTGGAGATTCACCCTTAACTCTAGTTTAGGTTCTTAAGCTTCCATATTAAATAAAAACTCTCAAAATTGATGAAGAATAAGGTTTTTTAGCAGCTAAACAATATGGCTACCTTTGTATCCCTTTAATTTGTATAGCATTCAAAACCATTATTAAGGACATATTTTATATAATTGGCTAATCCTTTAACAAAATGCACTTTACTTGAAATTTGGTAGATTTAGGATGGGTTTATTACTTCAAGAAACAAGTTGTTCAAGCCAAGTATTAAAGCTATGAAGATTGGACCAAGAAATAAGTGAAGAAAAGCTGTTCATTAAAACTCGACAGAAGCTCAACAGAAACAGTATCTATCGAGACTTAATGAAGAAAGCTCGACAGAAGCTGAATCTATCGAAATCTACTAAATCAGAATTTCTAGATTTGATTTTTGGCTCATGCTGACATGCATGTGTAGGGTTTGTTTTCTCACAACTATAGACATATGTAAGGCTTATTTTAAAGGCCGTCATACATGGACAACACATGTAGAAAGTGACCTAGTGTCTTATTCTTTCTAAAAAAACAACTACGTCTTTGCGCCTTAGAGTTTTGTAACCAAGTGCTTCTTGATCTTCATTGTTGATGAAGTGAAGAATTTTGCAGCCAACAACATTTTCAAGTTGCTGAGTTAGTCACGTACTGGGAGCTGTACATCATTGGTTAGTCACGTACTGGAATTCATGCAAAAAGGTAGCGTTCATATATTCAAGAGTTCAGAAGTTCTGAAGCGGTAGAAAGTTTCTACTGTAAGTTCATCTACGGGGATTGTAAAGTGAGACAACCTGGATCTTTAAACTTTGGAGGTCTATTGTTTTGAATGATTGCACTAACTTGTTCAGTCAAAAATGTCTTCTTATGTACATTAAGCTTATGCTTAATAGTATACAAATCTTTCAAAATTTTAGCATATGATGGAATTTGCTTTATGGCATCCAAAAGAGGAATGTTCACTTTAACTTGCTTAAGCACTTCAAGGATTTCAAAATTTTGATTAACTTTTTGAGGTGGAATCAACCTTTGGGGAAAAGGAGCAGGGATAGGACACCTTTCAATTTCATTAGATTTAGGCTCAAGGACTTCATCACTACTCTTTATTTTGGAAGATTCATCGTGTGTATTGCTTTTAGGAGTATCTTTCTCAATGATTTTCCCACTACGAAGAGTAGTTACAGATTTAACTTGACTTACTTTATTTTTAGAGGAACTACAATCATCAACACAAAATTGACCTTGGGTGTTTGGTTGTGGTTGAGATAGAAACTTACCCTTTTCTATTGTGCTCATGGATGTGGTCAATTTAGTGAGAGTGCTCCTAATGTCATTTATGGCTTGTGAGTTCTGATTATTAATGGTGGATTGAGTTTGCATGAATTGTTGCAAAGTGTCCTCAAGACTCTTCTTTGGAGGGGGATTATAAGAAACAAAATTTGAAGTACCATGTGTAGGAGGTGCAACCACGTTATCATTCCTCAAACTAAAATTTGGGTGATTCCTTTACCCTGAATTGTATGTCTCTGAATAGGGGGGAAGGGTATGATTTTTTCACCATGTTCATAGCATTTGCTTGATCATGCAACACCTCTTTAAAAGCTGGAATTGTAGGGCATTTATTGGTAGGGTGTTCCATGGTCTCACAAATTCTACAAACTTCATCAATTTTAGGCATAGTATTGATTCCATTGCCCTTCCTTAATTCCATGGCTTCAAGCTTCCTAGTTAGGCTAGCCACCCTAGCACTAAGGTCATCATCTTCCTTAAGTTGGTACTTACCACCCCCAGAGGGGTTGGGGGATGCTTTAGACCTATCTGAGATATCAGTAGTATCCCAAGATTGGGCATTCTCAGCTAAGAGATCAAAATAATCAAAAGTCTCATCAGGAACTTTATTCAAAAATTCTCCATTGCACATCATCTCTACAAATTGGTGCATCTTTGGAGTTAAACTTTCATAGAAAAAACTAATTATACGCCAAGTTTCATAGCCATGATGTAGACAAGCAATAAGCAAATCTTTATATCTTTCCCAACATTGATAAAATGTCTCATTATCTTTTTGTGAAAAATTCATTATTTGTATTTTAAGTGCATAGACCTATGAATTGGAAAAAATTTCTTTAAAAATTCAGTTTGCATCTCTTGCCAAGTACCAATTGACCTAGGTCTCAAAGAATTAAGCCAAGTTTTTGCCTTGTCCTTAAGAGAAAAAGGGAACAACTTCAACCTAATGGTCTCTTCATTACATGATTGGTCATGGAAGGTAGAACATACCTCCTCAAATTCCTTAAAGTGTAGGTAAGGATTTTCAGAATCTAAGCCATGAAATTTAGGAAGTAATGAAATCATACCTGGCTTAAAATTAAAATTATTTGCATTAGTTGGAAAAATGATGCATGATGGTGCACTACTCCTAGTAGGTTGCAAATAATCCCTGAGAGTTCTAATGGGTTGGTGAGCATGGAAGTTTTCATTATTCAAATTATTCTCATCACCACGATTACTCTCTAATTCCGCCATGATATCAAGTGTGTGAAAATGTGTGAAAGAATCAGATAAATTGCTAAACAAATTATTAGACTCAATTCTAACCAAGCGATTATCACTATCACGACACCAAACACGCATGCAATAGTAAACCAAGAAGGAAAAAGAAAAGAAAATAAATAACTATAACCAAAAAAAAAAAAAAAAAAGAAGTAAAAAAGAGAGAAGAAAAACTCTAAAAGAAAGCTAAACTACTTAGAAAAGAAAAGAGTTTGAGAGATATTACCAAATATGTTTAGAAATTTAATGCCGAAAACCTCTCCAAACAAAGTGGAATGCTTCTCTAATCGCCTTATCCCTGGCAATGGCACCAAAAACTTGCTGTGACTTAAATAATGCTCCCAAGTGCAGGATTGTCACAAAGTAATAACTCGGAAAGTCCGAGGTCGAATTCACAGGGAAAAGGGAATAAATTAGGAAACCACAAGAGAATAAAACTAAAGTAATAAAGTTTAACTGAAGAGATTTTTGATAGTTTAGTAAAGGTAATCTAAATTAAGAGAAAATAACAATATATTAAGGCACTAAGGTTTAAGAATCCACACACAACACATCTATTGGTAGTCTTAACAATATTTATTTTATAACTCAACTAAAATTCATACGAAGGATGATTTTAGTCGGATGATTTAACAATAAAAACTCAAGAATTAATTGTCTAAGGTAGTTTCATGCAATTGATTGATTTTAGGCAAAACAAAACTAGTGAATTAGTTTGCAGGGAATACTAAGCATTTTACGTGCCCAGAGTCTACGATAAATCAAAGGATTATACAGAACTAAACACTTTTCTAGATGAGTAAAACAATCAAAAACATAAAAACATAATCATTAAAACCAATAAATAATTGTTAAGAACATACCAATAAATGGTTGGGTTTCACCCCTTGCCTTATCAAGGCTTCTAGCAAGCCATAACATAAATAAAACTCTAAAAATTGTAAAGAAACTTTAAGAAAACCTAAATTATGTTTTACAGCAGCTCTCTCCTAAATTTTGCCCTAAAGAGTTTTTAAATAAGTCAAAGAATCCTATTACAAATTGAATTCCCGTTTGGAGAAAATCTCAAGTTTTTAGGCTTCCCTTAACTGACGATTTTGGCCAATTTAACTTCAGAATTTGGATTTTTGGTAAACTACAAGTTGTAGCCCTTTAAGTTAGCTTTCTAGCCCAACTAGAATCGTGCCAATTGGACATTTGAGCCGAAAGTTATGCTTTAAATACTAACTGATACGCAGGCTGGAATCCTAATCCGAATTGGACTTGGATTTTGATGCAAATTTCCTTTGATTCCTTGCTCCAATTAAACTTGAATTTAATTGGATTGGCTTTCTTTGACTTCATCATGGCCCTTGTAAGATTAAAGTCCATTAGCTTTCTTCTTTGCACAAATCCACTTATTTAATTCCATTATCCTACAAAAGACAAATTCATGCATTAAAATTCAATTAAGTACAAAATTAATTATTCAGCATTATTCCAAAACCAATTATAAAATGCATGAATTAACTCAAAATAAGTATGATAATGCTTTCTAGTAATGATATAAATATGCAAAATTAAGCTATTATCATAAAGTCTAGGGACAAAAGTTTCATACTAGATTTGAAAATTTTCTTTATTATAGTGGATTGCTTTTCGGGAAGGTTTCCCCCCCAGGTTTTTTTTTACTGTAAAACTAGTTTGTTTCATTGGTTTTCTTGGGTCATCGTATCTTGTCTTATTTACTTTTCTGTTGTGCATGATATTGACATGATATTGATGTATATTTGTTTTAACAAGGTTTATTCATAATAAATCTAATTAATAACTTGAATTTAAAACTTGTTAATTCTATCAACTGTGGTCTAAATTTTTCAACAAGTGGTATCAGAGCAAGTACACTCTGATTAGATTAATTTCCTAAGTGTGATCCTTGACCCCTGTTGCCATGGATCGTGGACGATCTCTTTTGATTCATCCTTTATTTGATGGCACTAATTATGCATACTGAAAAGTTCGTATGAAAGCTTTTTGTAGGTTCTTGGTGAAAAAGTATGGCAAGCTATTGAAGTTGGCTGGATTAAGCCAAAGGAAGCATTGGTTGATTGGGATGAAGCAACAATCAAAGCGGTAAATTTCAACAGTAGGGCCTTGAATGCTGTGTTTTGTGAGATGACCAATGAGGAATTCAAGAAAATATCATCCACAAAAGTTGCCAAGGAAGCATGGACCATTCTTGAGACCACCTATGAAGATACCAAGACAGTAAAAACTGTGAAACTTAAAAGGCTCACTAGTAGTTTTGAAGAAATAAGGATGAAGGAGGATGAAACCTTTGATGAGTTCTATGCTAAACTCAAGGATATTGTGAATTCTACCTTCAACCTTGGAGAATCTATAGCAGAATCCAAAACTGTTAGAAAAATCCTTAGGTCTTTACTTGAAAGATTTCATGCTAAGATCACTGTCATTGAAGAAGTGAAGGGCATTGATCAAATTCCTTTGACTAAACTTGTAGGGAACCTTCAAACCTATGAGATGGGATTAGGTTTAATGGGAAAAGGTGGAAAGAGTAGAAACTTGGCTCTTAAGGGTATAGAGGAAGAGATTGATGACTTTGAAGATGAAGATGAAAGCGAAGATGAAGATGAAGATGAAGATGAGGATGAGGATCTAACTTTCATAGCTAATGAGATTATCAAGCTTCTTCAATATAGAAAAAAGGATAAGGAAAAACTTCCTAAGATATCTAAATCCTCTAGGAAGGGTAAGAGTGAGAAACCCCTTATCTAGTGCCATGAGTGTAAAGGTTTTTGTCATATGAGGATAGAGTGCCCAAACTACCTTATGAAGGAAAAGACCAAGAAGTCAAAAGATAAAGGGTTGGTTGCTACCTGGAGTGATACTAAGAATGACTCTTCTGATGAGTATGTGGATGAATATGGTCACTTTATGGCTTTTGCTGCCACAATCGATAAGGTGATTATGGAGAGTACTTGTGAGAGTGAGGATTCTTCTGATGATGAAGTACCAAAGAAGTTGACCATTCAAGAAGCCTACAATAAGCTGTGCACTAAATTTATAAAATCTGAAAAGACTTCTCATTTTTGTAGAAAAGAGCTTAATGAGGTAAAAACTAAAAAAGCTGAACTGTTAGTCAAACTAGATAAGTCTACAAGGTTAGTTAAGATTTTTGTTGTGGAGAACACCTCATTAGATGAGAAGGTCAAGAATCTTGAGGTAGAGCTTAGTTAAGCTAAAACTCAAATAAAGAGGATATCTAGTGCAAAGTTTGATGAGGTCTTGAGTGTTCAAAAGCCTAGTTCTGATAAGGCTGGCTTACAATATGTTAACTCCATCGGTCCCTCCTCTTTCACGGCTTATGGATTAAAGACTGTCTTTATGCCCCAATCTGAAAAATGTGATAAAGGTATGAAATCCATAACAAATTTGTCTAATTCTATCAAATAAGGCTTTTTTGGGACTAATAAGGTATTTATGCTATATCGATTTATATTTTTGTTGACAAAGTCAGTAGGCAAATTTATTGTCCTTTTATTCGAAAAGTCAAGTCTGATTTTATGCTTTGTTATTTGTGAATGAAAGAAAATTTGATGGTCACATTCTAATATGAAAAATAAATTTGGTTTGTCTTTGTTCTTTGTTAATGTAGGCTTTGGCATTCTCAAACCCTTCATGATTGCTTCCTATGTTTTGAAAATCATTAGGATATTGAGAATAAAGTTTTTGATAAGTTGTTAATCATTTTATATCATGGCCGGAAGATTTATGAATCATGATTTTTTTTGCTTGACATTTCCATGATTTTAATAACATTATCTCCCTCTCTAATCATAATTAAAAAAATTTGCATCTTTTTCTCGACTAATTCTTAGGTACTCTTGGAGCATGGAAGATGGTGTTTCTTCCTCTCACATTTATGGTGGAGTCTACTCATTAAATTCATGGTGGAGTCTATCATGAATGTGAGATGAGAGAGCACCATTTCACTATATTCCGAGACTATCTAAGAATTTTTCATTTTTCTCCCCCTCCTATTTAGATGTGTTCATATAAATCTCCAACAAACATAATAGTATCAGTTATAATGGTTAGTTTGTATCCACCAACAATATTCATGTGCATTTGCAATTCATTAATGTTATAATGGTCAGTTTGGTTAGAAGTGAATAAAAAAGAATGAAAGGAAACAATAAATGTCCTAAAAGATAGGAATGATTAAAAAAAAACTTTGAATAGGCTAACAAATTAAACATAGGAGTTTCAAAAACTAAAAAAAAAATTAACTTCATAAATAAAAGATATACATAAAATAAAATTTTAGTCTCAAAAAGTAACAAGTTAAATTCTGATATTTCGAATAATAATACATTGAACTCTTAACCAGTACAAAATCTCAAACACCATGCATGGAATTTTCAACTTTATATATAATTGCAACTCACTCTCTCCCCTCCAATGACTTTTCTTTATTGACATTCCATTAATGCTATAAGCAGCAAATTTTATAATTTTTTTTTTATAACATCAGAAGTGGTAGATTGTGATTAGTGCGCAACATCGCTTTTATGTAGGAGCATATATTATTTTTATTATATATCAATTCCAACTTATGACTTTATCGTAATAAAATTATAAAATTGGTTGTGCATTTTGACTATTTTGACTTATTGTCTAATTGTGTGCAAGGATGTGCTGAAATGAGTACGATGATAGAGAAATAACAACCTACCACTTGAAAAACAAATGCTTTTTCTTTCGTTTTCCTTGTCTTTTTCCTATGCTTTCTCATTGGCTTAGTCAATACCAATCCTTGGACACCAAAAAAAAAAAAAATCTAGATTCTTCTTGGCTTTGATTTGGAAAATAATGTAACCAACAAAATTCAATATCAAATTCTATCATTCATCTATGGCTTTATCACTTAATTCGTTTCAATCCAAAAAAAAAAAAAAAATCTAGCATTCCTTTTCTTATGAACAAATTCTTTCATTCCAGTGAAGAATGATGTGGCCTTCTCTATATCGATTTATGAAAGTTTACAAGAAGCCTTCAAATATATATATATATATATATATTGATGCATGATAAAAACTTTGACTACCTATCCACAGCATTGACTGAAGTTTCAAATAGAATCTTGCTTTTGCATACGTTCACACGTATCTTTCACCCTTAAATAAAGAGAAGCATGTCTTTGTTTCCCAACTCATCCCAAGCCCATCTTTTGTTCATGACTACTATAATCTTGTTGCTTCTCTCTTTGACATTCTTTGCTCGATTCTCATCTTCAACATTTAGCAAAGGTTCATCTCTCGTCAGTGAGAGACCAACATATGTATTAACTTCACCAGATAAAATTTTCTCTGCAGGCTTTTACTCCGTTGGTGAAAATGCTTTTTGCTTTGCCATATGCTTTAGCAACTCAACCACCATAGTTTGGGTGGCAAACCGTGACCAGCCAGTTAATGGAAAGCGCTCAAAGCTCTCACTCCTCAAAAATGGCAATCTGATCTTAACTGATGCTGGTAAGTGCACTGTTTGGGCCACAAACACTTTCTCACTCTCCTCAGTGGTACAATTATCTCTCTACAACTCCAGTAATCTTGTTCTACATAATAGGGAAAGTGTTATTTTGTGGCAAAGCTTTTACTTCCCAACAGATACACTTCTTCCTCAACAACTACTCTCTAGAAACACAAAACTTGTTTCCTCCAGAAGACTTGCAGTGCTGGATACCTTAGGAAACTTTAGTTCATCCAATGATTTTTCTTTTTTGTCAAATGACTATGGAGTAGTGCTTCATAGAAGATTGACACTTGATTATGATGGTAATATTCGATTGTATAGTTGGGAAAAAGAGAGGCAAACTTGGGTTGTTTCATGGCAAGCCATTTAGAAACCTTGCAAGATTGATGGTGTTTGTGGGGCCAACAGTTTGTGCAAGTATGTTGTTGGTTCTGGGAGGAAATGCTCTTGCCTTCCAGGATACAAGATGAAAAATGGTTCTGATTGGTCCTGTGGGTGTGAACCCGAATTTGATCTCCCTCACAACAAACACGAGTTTGTCTTTCTCCTACTATCCAATGTTGAATTCTATCGGTATGATGTTGATTACTTCACCAATTACACCTTAGATGACTGTACAAATTCATGCTTGTAATTGCACAATTGCAAAGCAGTCCAATACGCCTTTGAAAAAGGTGATTGTTTCCTTAAGTCGCTATTGTTGAATGGATATCATTCCCCAGATTTCCAAAAAGATATCTATTTGAGACTCCTAAAAAACTATAGCTTTTTTTACAACAGTTCTGTAGAAGAATTTAGTTTAGATTGCTCGAGGGATGGTACAATACAATTGGAAAGAACGTATGTAAAAAGCCGTGTAAATGGGATTGTGAAATTCATGCTTTGGTTTGCCTGTGGTGTGGGAGGACTTGAAGTCATATGTATTTTTGTGGTGTGGTGTCTTTTGATCAAAACCCAAAAAAGTTCAGGTGCAAACAATCAAGGGTATGCTCTTACTGCCACTGGATTTAGAAAATTTACCTATGCTAAGCTAAAAAAGGCCACAAAGGGTTTTACTGAAGAGATCAGAATAGGTGCATGGGGTGTTGTATATAAAGGGCTATTGTCTGACAATAGAGTTGCAGCAATCAAGCTTCTCAATGAAGCCAACCAAGGAGAAGACGTATTCCTAGCAGAAGTAAGCTTCATTGGGAGGCTTAGCCACATGAACTTGATAGATATGTGTGGTTATTGTGTTGAAGGAAAGCACAGAATTTTGGTGTATGAGTACATGGAGCACGGTTCTTTGGCTAAAATCCTCTCTTCTAACGTACTTGATTGGAGGAAAATGTTTGAAATTGCTTTGGGTATTGCAAAAGGTCTAGCATATCTCCATGAAGGGTGCTTGGAGTAGGCTTTACATTGCAACGTGAAGCCTCAAAACATACTTCTTGACTCTAATTATCATCCAAAGGTAGTAGATTTTGGTTTATCCAAATTACAAAACAGAGATGATCTCAACAATCCAAGCTTCTCAAGAATTAGAGGAACTCGTGATTACATGGCTCCAGAATGAGTGTTCAATCTACCCATCACCTCCAAAGTAGATGTTTATAGTTACGAGATTGTTGAGTTAGAGATGGTGACTGGAAAGAGCACAATAATTGGTGTCCACACTATAGGTGCTGGAATTGAAGCTGAACATACAAGGTTGGTTACTTGGGTTAGGGAGGCAAAGAACAGAGAGGCAACTACAACTACTACTACTTCCTGGATTGAAGATATCATAGACCCTACAATGGAAGGCATATGGGATATGGGTAAGGTAAAAAATCTTGGTTGAAGTGGCTCTACAATGTGTAGAAGAAGACAAAGATGCAAGACCCACCATGAGCCAAGTAGTCAAGATGCTTGTTCATTGTGAAAATGGATCTACTTAAAATAAAAGAGGATCCTAATACCAGTATACCACCAACATGGCATGATGGCTCTTATATTTTCCTTTGTTTTGATTTTCTCATTAGTTTGTTCCCCTATTTTCTGTGTGTTTGAAATAAAATTCCAAATATATAACTGTTCGTTACTTTTTATTAATTAATTGCATCTTTCCACTAATAAATTCACAAAAAAAAAAAAAAAATCTCTTAGAAAATGGTGACTTCAATTCACTGTTTTCGATTGCTTTATGCGTGTGTGTAAAACCCATGATGCTTTGTCCAATTAAACATCCATATTACCGTTTTGGGTTGGACTCATGCCACTATGGGCTCCCCATTTAGGCCAAGCCCAACCCAATCCCTAATAGTTAAAATTCGAATCTAACATTTACCCAAACTTTATAATTTACTCTTTTGACTTTAATAACCTCATCAAGACTCGGAGATATTTTTTTATAATGCAAAGATAGCTTAAAAAATTCTTACACTTATCCAAACCTTATAAGTTATAACCTAATCAGTTTCTCAAAAAAAAAAAAAAAAAGGTTATAACCTACTCTTTTGATTTTATTCACCACAAACAAGGCTTGGAGATACTTTAGTATCTTAGGCTTAGATAATTCAAAGATAGTTTGGAAAAGTCTTACATATAATGTAACAAAAGAACACAGTGACGGTTGTTGGTACGAGAAAATATGGAAAATATTAGAATAAAAGTTAAGTTATTCAAAGTTCAAATGCCTAAAACAATTTTACTTAAAAAACTATTTTATTTCTTTCGATTGACTAAGAATGATCCAAAAAACCTTCAACAGATGAAAGACAAAAAATTTTAACTGAGAAAAGAGGAAACCTACATTTAAATTCTAGAATTTAGGGGTAAAACAAATTAAACCAACAAATTAAACCCCAAAGTTTTAAAATTGACAATTCAAACATATCACTATATTGAATTTAATTGTCCTTAAAAAAACTACAATGTTTATGCTACATTGGTCTATACAACCACTACAAAAAAAGGGGGCTATCCCAGCGTTTTCAAAAATGCTGGGATAGCCCTAAAAAGCGCTAGGATAGGGTCAAAATTCCTATCCCGGCGTTTTTTTTCTCGGCACTTCAAACCGCCGCACAGTGAATGTGGGTATAGGGTCGTTGGACCTGTACCGACGCTTTTCAAAAGCCCTGGGAAAGGCATACACCCTATACCAGCGCTTTTGAAAGCGCTGGTAAAGGCCTTTAAATTATATTGATTCAAGACCTATACCGGCGCTTTTGAAAGCACTGGAATAGGTACTACCTATGCCTGAAAGCGCTGGTATAGGTCATGAACGAATATAATTTAAAAGACCTATACTAGCGCTTTTAAAAGCGCTGGCATAGGCAGCACCTATTTCAACGCTCTCAAAAGCGCTAGTACAGGTCTTGAATGAATAAAATTTAAAAGGCCTATACCAACGCTTTTAAAAGCACTGGGATAGGTTTTTCCCCATAAGAGAAATCAATAACCCTATCCCAGCACTTTTGGGCTTCCTATACCAGCGTTTTTGAAAAACGCCGCTATAGGCCTCCTATTGCAACGCTATGTAAAGCGCCGGTTTTGAGCAGCTATAATAGGATTTCCTATACCAGCGTTTTCAAAAAGTGCTGGTACAGGCTTATCTATTACAGCGGTTTGTAAAAACGCCAGGAAAAAAATGCTAGGACAAGATGATTTTTTTTGTAGTGAACTAAATATTTGAATTTAATTAGAAAACATAAACTCTAATATTTAAAGAACTTTAGTTGATTTTTATCTTGTTCAATGATCAGTTACATGAGTATAATGTAACGTAGGCCTTTTGCATACTATATTTGAATTTAATGTACTCTCCCCTCCAAAAACAGTGAATAATCAAGTATGATGTTTGAGGAAGTATTTAGTATCATAATGATATATCAAATCTCTTTCACAAAATAGTGGGTCCCACAATATTTGCGAGTGACATAAATTAAAAATTACAACCTTAAGAATAAGACCATTCAGACTTTAAAGTGAACCACACCTAAACCACAGTCTGAAAGCCTACAATAGAAATAATCTGAGACTAGTGGAGAGATGGGTAGCGTGCAACGTGTCTTCAACGCGTGGATAATCCCATGATGAATGTAGCTTGGAAGTTAGTTTGTCCAAACTCCAAACTTAATCGCCAGGTCAAACGGAACATTTTACCTTGTTAGGTTGGGCCCACTATGGGCCCAGTTTGGGCTAAGCCCCGCTATTTCCTCAATTTTAAAATTCGAATCAACGGGCCGAGCCTAACTAGCATGAAGTGTTTAACTTGGTTGAGTAGCACCAAAGGTCTCGTATCTTATACGCCATTCTATATTATTTTACGGGGATTCTAGCATTTTACTCTTATTTTTTAAAAAAATTAGCAATATGTTTCTGTTTTGAAACTATTTAGGTCCATATCCTTATTTTGAAACTCGATTTTGAAAATCGAGTTTCAATGTAAAACTCGATTTGTAGAAAATCGAGTATGGGTCAATCAAACTAAAAAAGAAAAATTGCATGGAACTCGAGTTCATGGAGCTCGAATTCCATTTAAAACGCCACTATAGAACTCACTTAACATAGCTATAGGTATGGAACTCGAGCTCTATGAACTCGAGTTCCACAAATTATTTTTTTATTTTATTTTATTTTATTTTATTTTTTAAGTTTCATTTGGCATAACTCGATTTTAAACCAATCGAGTTTTGATTGAAACTCGATTTTATTAAAATCGAGTTTCAAAACAGGGGCATGAACCTAAATAGTTCCAAAACAGGGACATATTACTAAATTTTTTAAAATAAGGGCAAAATGCTAGAATTCTCATTATTTTACTATTGCTTCCTTTTTCTTTTCTTTTTTTCTTTTTTCTTTTAATGAAAATTTTACTATAATTTTTTTTTTTTTTTT
>NW_027069484.1:1431746-1471621 GCF_002906115.3 Quercus suber
TATGTGCTTTTAACTATCCAACATTTGTAGCATAGGCCATAGGAGTTTTATCGCAATCCTTATAGCCCTTCAGCTGATACAGTATCCCGCGAATATACTTCTCTCTCCTTCACCCTTTCTTATTCAATGACCCACATCCTCCTCAGTCATCCCATCCTTACAAATTATTGAACCAAGATATTGAAATGGTCAGTCTCCTACCAATTTAATCTTATAAGAAAATTTTAAAATAAAATACAATAATGTTCATTTAGTAATCATTTAGATTAGAGTGTTTAAAGAGAGGTGTACATTGATATAGTCTGCATTACTGTATCAAGTTCTAAAGGCCAGAGAAATGTGAAAAAGAGCACCTTGGTGCAAATGCCCTCAAGTGTTAAACTTACTATTTGTTAAGACATATGTGATTCACTTGTTAGAAATCACATATGTCACTACTTTATGTAGTAGTTAATCTTTGACAAAACGCACATTTACTTGTATTGGGTAGATTTAAGATGTGTTTAATACTTCAAGAAACTGTTTCAAGTTCAAGAGTTAAAGTCATGTAAGTTTGTCTAAGATTCAAGTGCAGAAAGCATTCATCATTAAAACTCGACAGCTAGCTATCTATCGAGACCTGTAGAGCTGTTGAAGCCCGTGTCTTGACACATCTCAACAAATAGGGTATCTATCAAGGTTTATGAATTCAGTCTTCCAGGACCGTTTTTCATTCAATCCATGATTGTATGTTGGGCTTTCTTTTCTCACAATCCTAGACATATAAAAGATTATTTTAAGGGCCGTCAAAGTAGAACAAGTTGCACAAGTGTTGAGCAAAGTTTATTCAAGCAAATTGTGACCGAAGACAGAATTGCCCTAGTTCTTTCTTATGAAGAAGCTATTGTGTTTATACACCGTAGGTTTTGTGACCAAGCACCTTCTCGATCTTCATCACTGGATGAACTGAAGAACTTTATAGCCAACACCTCTCTAGTTGGTGATTGAAGTTGTATACTGGATCCGCGCAATTGGTTAGTCACGTACTAAGAGTCGTGCATTACAAGGAGAGATTGTCACTACAGAACAAGTTCAATTGAGTATTGGGGTAAGGGTTCAACTGTAGTTGTATACATACTAAGATTCACTTACTTGTAAATACTTGTTATGATAATAGGTAGATTCTTGGGAGTGGTGACCTTAAAATCACCCGATGGGTTTGCCGTGTAGGTTTTCCCATTCATAAACAATCACTGTGTTTATTTATTTTCCGCTGCATATTTAGTTAATTGGTGATTTGTTTGTGCTGCAAAGCATATTGCATGTTAATTTGATTAATTAATAAATTTGGCTAATTAATCAATTAATTCATCACAAAGATCAATACGTGTTTGGCCTATCACTATTGATGCATCTTGCAACTTCTGTATTTAGACATTACTTTCCTATGCAATTTTTGTTGTATGTGAGTTCTTTTAAATCATGTTTTGGAATTGATGCATTCGTGTCTTGGTAATTACCTATTGTTAGTGTCCTGGTGTTCATTTTTTGTGTGTTGTCATTGTCTTTCTTGTAACGTAATTAAATGATATAGGATAGCTAATTCAGTGGGAGAAATTCTGAAAGGATTAGTTGTTACTTCGACAAAGCATTGCCAGCAATCCTTCTATATAAAAGTGAGCGTCGGCAATATAAAGAAACAATTTCAGATTGTCTTTCCTTCAACCTGTAATGGTGCTGAATTATTGCGCCTCTTTGGTATGTCTATCCTTTTATGCTAGAAGTCAATTATTTTCTTGGAAAAATTTGTTACGTTCCTATGTTTTAAATATAAATATATGATTATATATTTTAAATAAACTAATCAACAGTGTTGCGTCTCTTTGAGAAGTTTGATTTTAGGATGACTCTAGTTTTTTTACCTTAAATATATTAATGCTTATTGTTTTCATAACCAGCCATATCATAATTATGTAGAATTTGGAAGTTTTGACATTTATTAAACATGTTGAGGGCAATAGGGTTGGCTATATGAGTAATTCTTCTTGCCATGGCCCTATCAAAATTGACTGGCTGGCAGAGTTCTACTTCTACCAGGATAAGTTTTCTAGACAACTGTCCGGTCTGTATATCTTCTACTAAAGCTAAAGTTTATATATAATCAGGGGTTCTGTATACATAAAATGATGCAGCACAAAATTCTTAAAGGAACCGAGAATAAACAAATGAATAGAAAAATAAAAATAAGGATAAATTACACACATCACCCTGTGTATACCCTTAAAACACGAAACTATATTATTTTACCTATCAAAAAAAAAAAAAAAACATGAAGCTATTCTATGGTTTATTTGTAACACATACCTCCCTTGTGGTTTGCTTTATGAGGCATTTCTGCTAGTTTTAACGAAATTTGATGAAATTGCCAGTGCCAACAATACCCATTGGAAAATGAACTTAGGAATCAGCACTATGCCATTGGAAAATTGCAATAGAAATTTAAATCAGCTTGTTTCCATTGCAGTACAATAGCTACTTATATAGACTACTGGGATTCAACCTTAATTCTTAACTGACTTGGGCCAAAGCCCAATTATTGAATTCATAAATAACCTTAACTCTAGAGGAATTAAGAAAAATGCTAATAACTTAATAAACTAATATGACCTAAAATAAAATCCAATGGACCAATAGTAAAATAAAATTGACTTCTAAAAATAAATAAAACTACGTTAAATAAAAAAAAATGTGCTCCCTGCATCATAAAATATGCTAGGAGACCATGAGTTATGGAAATGGAAATGACTGTTTACATATGTTAATCTATGCTAGTACATTAATTTTCTGGTAGTCTATGGTAGCACTTGTCCAATAATCATCAATTGCATTGAGCTGATTTTGAAACAGTCCCAAAATCCTTCCTGATTTTTACCAAAATTTTCTAATTCATTTAGTTTTGAGTGGTTTATGTGTAGATTTGTTTCTGTTCTCAGTTTAAAACTATTTTTCTATCTAATGCTAAAACAAGGAAGATGCATGAAATGTTTGGTAGATTTACCCTTTTTTTTTTTTTGAGATGAAACGATAGTAGACTTTATTTAATTAATATCTTTCTGTACAATGGGAAAGAGAAAAGAGGGGCATTCTTCTAACCAAACAATAGCCTCCTCATTCTCTTTTGCAGCACTAGCTAAAGCTAGAGCAGCACGGTTACATTTTAAAGGAATAGAAACAAAGGATATACTAACAAATTGTTCACATATAAGCTTAATATCCTCCAAAATCCAAGCCACCTCTAGAGCACAGATTCTATCTGAATTAATGAAGTCCACCAACTCAGCAAAATTACTCTCAATAATGACTTTGGAAAAGCAAGTGTTTAGACAAAATACCAGGGCTTTACGCATGACCACAGCTGCTGTCCACAGAGAGTGCAGCTCTTTCCTGACACTCTCACAAGATGCTGCCAACACTTCCCCTTTTGAATTACGAATAAGAAAACCCACACCAACTGAAGCTTTAGACCGAGACTGTGAAAGAGCAAGGTTTAGTTTGAAAACTGAATCAGAAAGGGGAGGAGACCATTTCCTGTCTATTGCTGTAGATTTACCCTTATTAGCTTAATTATGAGTTTGTGTAGTGAATTGCATCATTTGTTATCTTACAATATCTTATATTACCGAAGTCCTAGCTAATTAATGTTTCTATGCAAGCTTTTAAATATTTTTAAATGTTACAATGGAAATTATTTTTAACTACATTTTTTTTAATTAATATTTATAGCTAGTTTAATTTGGTAATTTGAGGAAGTGGCCTTGTTTAATAAATTTTTTCTTACTTACCAAAAAGAAGAAGATATGGTGCCAGCTAAATCTAGGATATGCAGTTTTGGACTTGTCTATTGCTGATTTTAAATGTGTAGCTTGAGATATAAAAGATGTCAACTCATATGATATCAAATTGATTTTTTCTTTCTCAAAAATTAGTTAAATATGGAAAAGGAAATATTGGCTGATGATTGATCTCCAAGATAGATGTGTATGTTTTATATTGATTTTGGACAACTAAGACATTTTGAATATTTATTATATTATTATATTGCCTAAATAATATTGCGGTGCTTGTTGGATTTGCGGAGTAATTGATGATTGTAAATGTGGATTGCTAATGTTGCTGGACATGGTGCTATTGTTTTTAATTGTGAATATTCCTAGACTAGAACTGCTTGATGTGGCATCTTTTGGCTTATGTGTTTCCTTTTGGTGTTATAAAAAGTGCTAGTCATCTTTACTTCATTTTTATAATTTTATTCTTTTGGTATTCGCAGTTAAGTTGCCTGAATTATTGTACTATGCTAACATCGAAGAGGAGACATTGATGGAGCTCCAGCAAGAATTAGTCGAGTTTCTCAAGTATAACATCTTACCACCATTCTAACATGTGTCTGTGAGAAAAACACAATTGAGAGAATAAGAATACAATCTTTATAATTGCATACAATGATTTATGCTACTTATAAAAAAACCAAAAACATAAAAAACTTTGTTGAATGGTGACATTTATGAAACAACTTGCACACTTAACGTTGCTTACATTTTTTCTTGTGAAAGCTCGAAAATGTGTTGAAAACACAAGAGTTGTTTAGACCTCTAATTAAAAGTTACGACTCGATTGATTTTACACTAACTTAATACTAAGTGCAGAATAGTGTAAAAGCGAGCAGATAAACAAACAAGCTACTCTAATCCATAATCAAAGCAACACAACAATAAAATGGAATGTAAAAGAGTAAGGAAGAAAGATGCAAACACAAGATAACATGCCGATGTGTTATCAAAGAAGAAACCAAAGAACTTGGTGAAAAACCTCTCTACTGCCCTCAAAAAGCGTAAATCGATCCACTAGACAATCAGTTGGGATACATGGGTTAGCAAGAGACCATCCAAGCCTAACCTATCCGATGTACCTAAGCCCTCCAAGCTCCTACTCCAACAAGGCTTCTCATAACTATGTCTTGTTTAGCTCTCTAGATCCCGCAACAAGCTCTATGTTGCATCTGTCATCCTTGGCTTCTTCCAATGCTTCCCAGCAGCTCCAAAACACTCTCTACACTCTGAATAGGTGTGGGTTGTGTTTTGGTACAAATCTCATCTCAAGGTATGACAATGGGAGAGGAATGGAGAAGATGCTACAATGATTTCTCAATAAGGATGAGTAGCTCTCTCTCAAAAGATGGGTGTGTGTGTTGTAGAAAACCTATCTAGGATTTTTCTATCTGAATGGCCTCTTTTACATTTGTGGGTAATGAGGGTATATATAGTATGGGTGAAGGGTAAGAAAGTTACTCTTGAAAAACCTCTAGGCAGAATGTTTCGCGACTATCTCGCAGGAAGGCCTTACCCGTGAGATACTCGCGAAAACGACAGCCTAGCACGACTCTTCAGCTTCTAGTTATGTGCTTCTCACGTGGCTCTTTCACGGGTTAGTTTCCAGCAAGACACTTGCAAAATCCACTGATTTTTCATTTTATGCTTAATTCTTCACCAACTAAATATTAAACCCAATACAATAAAATCCCACAAAATACAAGGAAGTAAATTAAAGCAATTACAATACTTTTTGTTATGGAATAAAGTCAACATAAAACATAGGTGTAAATCACAACTTTACAATCTTCCCCTTTGACTATGCCATGAAAAAACACCTTATAACATACTGTAGACTTAAACGTAAGTTTGGGAATAATGACAAAACTCACTCACACCTAAATCTAGAAGCTGTGATGAACTTGGAACATGTATACCTGTAACTTGAAACACTTGCACAAAACACATTAGACCCTCAAGGTAAATCAAGTGATAAAAGGACAAGTATAATGTAGCAAGTAAATTGCGATCAAGTAAACATGATGAGAAACATGTGAGCAACTTGATCATACACTAAAACAGTCATATGAAAATGACTATAATAATCATATAGCAAAGCAAATGATCATTCGAACATGCAACCAATAAAGCACAATAGCATAAGGATAAATGCATGTCCAACACATGACACAATACAATGAGAGCAATAAAACATATCAAAGCACCATAAAGCAACGAGAAAACAAGCATAAAGTAAATCAAGATTTTCTATAAAAAAAAAATGTCTTCTCCTCCTTGGTATATGCATCTCCCCTATGGCTTTCTCCTCTTATGAATGTGCACAAGGTAGAATTTCTCTCCTTAAGAGTGTGCACATGAGTCATATAGAAATGACTACTCTCCCCCTTTTTGTCACGAATAGACAAATGAATCAAGAGGAAGGAAAGAAAATATGATGCATGAGGGGTGCAAGATGAATGAGAAAATGAAGCTCAAACAAAAGACAAAAACATCTTTAAAAAGAATGCTACAAGGCATAAAGTAAACATGACATGCTAAGGATGATGACACGATATAAACCTAGGCATGACAAAGACACAAGAACATGTTATATGTTCTAAAAAGTCTAAAAAGATTTAACTAGCATGAGTGAATGCAAAAACATGTCAAGTGTTAAAGTGTATGCAGCAAAGTGCATCTAGTGTGCATGTGAGATGCATGATCAATGCATGAATAAGCACTCACGGGGCAAAGTGTATAAAACACACCACCAATGATCAAAACTTGATAAACATGAATAATTATGATGATCCCCAAAATTTGGTACACATCGGAGTCCAAAACAACTTAAAAATGTCATTTAGGCATTTTATCAAACACTTAGAGTGCACACACTACACATGTATGTTAAACAATGCATGAACATATGAAAATTTTGCCTAAATACATGTTATTTTTGCCACAAAGGGCCAACATCCAAAACAAATTATCATTTAAAACAAAGCCCAATCAAAAAGATTGATAGAAAATAAGTTTTCCAACTCCCATTTGAAAAAATCTCAACTATGAACACAAAACCCCCCAAAAACATAATCTAAGGATCAAAATCCATGAAAAGAGTTAAAGATTACCTTAAAGATGTTTATGAAATGTAAAACACTTGAAATTAGTTGGGTTTTGATGTTGAAGTATTAAAATAGGGGTTTGGGAGAAGATGGGAGGAGTTTAAAACAAAAGACCCACGAAATGCTCTTTAAAAGTTGATCTGGAAATTTTCGCAAGTAATTTCGCTGGTTAGAATCCCGCAAAATTTCGCTGGTATCTCGCTGGTATTTTACTGGTAAGCCTTACTTGCGAAACAGTCGTGAAACTCTTTGTCCAAAGCTAAAAAACTTGAGAATTGGAGCCTTTAACTCGTGACTGAAATTAAACATGAAATAAGTCACGAAAACACCCAGAAAACATGTTTTTCACACACAAAAATAATTTGAAAAACTTTGAAAAACATGGGTAATACAAATCACTTCCAAAAGCAAACAAAAAAAAAAAAAAAAAAAAAAAAATGCATGTCAAGTGTTTGATTGCTAAACCTGTTGCTAAAAAGGAAGATAAAATATGTTGCAATCATGTTGTGGTACATGATTTTGTCCCTATTGTGAGTTCTACCTTTAAAGACAAATCGATGTACATTCATCTACATAATAGAAACTAAAAGTGGAGAGAAAGCTCTTATGCCTAAGCCTCTGTTTAGGTCCTATCCTAAGGAATTGAGTGGATCTAAGTTTGTTCATACTGCCATGATTGTGGGTGATTGGTCATATAAGACCTCAATGTCATAAGTTGAAGAGGAAACAAACTTATGTTGCTAGATCCCTTCTCAAAAGACCTAGTGGACCTAAGCACATTGTTTGTCACCATTGTGGTGCTTTTGGTCATCTAAGATCTCATTGCTCTAAGTTTCAAGCTTTTAAAAGAATAAAAAGAAAAGAGAAACTTAAGCTTCTTGGAAGTAGTGCTAAAAAGGGTAAACCAGAGTTGAGTAAAAATAGCGTGCTGTTAAAGAAAGTGTTTAATGCTCTTAACTTCTTGTCTATATGCATCTCCGGTTCTCATTCTTCCAACCCTCGTCTTGCTTCTCTTGAGACACTCATTTCAAACAATCATTCCGTTTGTATGAGGAAGGGTTCCTATGGTTGTGCTTATGCTCCTTTGATCTTTGATCTAATTCTTTCGATCTTTGTAGGACCCTTCATGCATTAGATGTTTCATTGTCATGCATTTGTGCATCATGCATCTCTTTATAAGCATTGTTTGTGTTTTTGTTTTTGATCTTACTTTTATATCTTTGTTTTGTGTGTGTAAAAATTCAAAACCACATAAAAAGTGAAAAATTCAAAAAGTTTGATCATATATGTTTAAGCACATATCTTATATGAGTTTGGCCTAGTACCTTCGTACTAATGGTGTAGTGCATTTACGAGCTTAGCTTGTTATGTATGCACATTTATCTATGTGGGAGAAATCTTGAAAACTATGTGTGATTGTTGTAAATAGATCTTTAAGCTTGTTATGAATGATTGATCAATAGTCTTGATGGTCTTGATATTTGCATAGACTTGTGCTTATATATCTTTCCACTTTTACTTTTATGTTTTTGCAATAGAGCTCACCAAATGTAAATCTCCAAATGAAAAGAGATAATAAGCTGCAAAAGCCGTCACACATACTAATATTTGACTAGGAAAAAGGAAAAGCGACATTTTAATTTGAAATGTATGGTGTTCAAAAAGCCAAAGGCTTATTCTAAATATTGAAATATCAAAAATTTCAAGCACCGATCTTATAATGAGATGTACTATTCATAAATGATCAAATGTTATGATTTGTAAAGAAGTCNATCTTAAGAGATTCATTTTCACATTTAAGATCATCAACAAGTTTGTTAGACAAAACAAGTTTAGCATCCAAGTCCATATTCAAACATTCAAACTCTTTCAGCTTTTCAAGAGAAATTTCAGCAAGTTTTTTATATTTCTCAACCAATTTGTTGGATTCATTGAGCTTAGCAATCAAATCATCTTTTTCACAAAATAACTTGCTCAAATCCTTATGAAACTTCTTAGCATTTTTCTTCAAGAGTTTAATGTTAGGAATATCAACAACACCCAAGGTTTCAAGTAACATGTCATCACAATTATGAGGATTTACACTTATAGAGGCATTTTCACAAATACATGGCATGTTACACTCACAAACATCTATAGAAGCATACAAAACACTATCCATGGCAAAACACACACGGGGTCAAGGATCACACTTAGCTAATGAAACCAAATCAAGTATACCTACTCTGATACCAATTGAAAGCTCGAAAATGTGTTGAAACACAAGAGCTGTTTAGACCCCCAATTAAAAGTTACAACTCGATTGATTTTACACTAACTTAATACTAAGTGCGGAATAGTGTAAAAGCGAGAAGATAAACAAACAAGCTACTCTAATCCATAATTTAAGCAACATAGCAGTAAAATGGAATGTAAAAGAGTAGGGAAGAAAGATGCAAACACAAGATAACAAGCTGATGTATTATCAAAGAGGAAACCGAAGAACTCGGCGAAAAACCTCTCCATCGCCCTCCAAGCGGAAATCGATCCACTAGACAAGCAGTTGTGATACATGGGTTAGCAAGAGACCCTCCAAACCTAATATACTCAATGTACCTAAGCTCTCCAAACTCCAACTCTAACAAGGTTTCTCGGAACTGTGTCTTATCTAGCTTTTTGGATCCCACAACAAGCTCCATGTTGCATCTGCCATTCTTGGCTTCTTCCAATGCTTCCCAGCAGCTCCAAAACACTCTCTACACTCTGAATAGGTGTGGGTTGTATTTCGATACAAATCTCCTCTCAAGGTATGACAATGGGAGAAGGATGGAGAAGAGACTACAATGATTTCTCACTAAGGATGAGTATCTCTCTCTCTCAAAAGATGGGTGTCTCTCAAAAGATGGGTGTGTGTGTTGTAAAAAACCTATCTATGGTTTTTCTCTCTAAATGGCCTCTTTTACATTTGTGGGTAATGAGGATATATATAGTATAGGTGAAGGGTAAGAAAGTCACTCTTGAAAAACCTCCAAGCAGAATGTTTCGCGACTATCTCGCGGGAAGGCCATACCCATGAGACACTTGCGAAAACAACAGTCTGGCATGACTCTTCAGCTTCTAGTCATGTGCTTCTCACGTGGCTCTTTCGCAGGTTAGCTTCCAGCAAGACACTCATGAAATCCACTGATTTTTCATTTTATGCTTGATTCTTCACCAACTAAATACTAAACCCAATACAATAAAATCCCACAAAATACAAGGAAATAAATTAAAGCAATTACAACACTTTTTGTCATGGAATAAAGACAACATAAAACATAGTTGTAAATCACAACTTTACATCTTGGAAGTTTGTGATGATTAGCTGTCTGGAGCACTAAAAAATGTTCATTAAAATGAATTTTAAAGTGTCTTTAGAGTGAATTGTGTTACTTTATTTATACTTCTAGGTTTTTGTTTAGGGGAAAATAGTTTAGATAACTTGCCTCAAACATGTCATTTTATTGAAATTTTCAAGGATGACATTCCATCATCATTATACTCATACTGAGAGATTATACATCTTGTGATTCAGGTTCTTGCAGTAGCATCGGAGTGCATTTTTCCTCTTAACTTACCATGTACCAGAAGATATTGAAACCAACACCGACAAGTAAGATGTCTAGGTCAAAGATGTATTGGCAAAAAATTGAGTATAGAATACCATAGAACTAGCTAGAGCTTTAGGTTGATGTATAATCACCTTTTAGATTTGATATTTTCCTGGATTCCAAAATTTGAGAAACCAGATGTCTGTGTTTCATGTTATTAGTTTTGAAATGTCGTTTGTTAGGACATATGTGAATTATGTTAGGAACATATGTTAATTTTATGTAATTAGCTAATTTTTTGACAAAACGCACTTTATTTGTAATTGGGTAGATCTAGGATGTGTGTAATACTTCAAGGAACAAGGTTTCAAGACAAGTGTTAAAGTCATGCAAATCTGTCCAAGAAGCAAGTGTAGAAGTGCTAGTTTTTAAAGCTCGATAGCTAGCATCTATTGAGATTTAAAAAGCTGCTGAAGCTTAAAGCTCGATAGCTAGCTCGATAGATACCTTATCTGTCGAGGTTTATGGAATTTAGTTTTTTAGAGCTGATTTTCATCCAATCCGTGTGTATATGTTTGGGCTTTCTTTTCTCACAACCCTAAAAATATATAAGGATTATTTTAAGGGTCGTCAAAGGTTGCGCAAGTGTGAAGAAAAGTTTTACTCATGCAAATTATGACTGGAGACAGAATTTGCCTAGTTCATCTTTCTCTTAAAGAAGTTGCTGTGTCTGTATACCTTAGGGTTTTGTGACCAAGGAGTTTATTGATCTTTATTATGTGATGAACTGAAGAACTTTGCAGCCAACATCTTTCTCAAGTTGGTGATTAAGTCGCGTACTGGGATCTGCGCATCTATTGGTTAGTCACGTACTAGGAGTCCATGCATTGAAAATGAGAAATTATACTACTGAACAAGTCCAATTGAATATTGGGGTAAGGGTTCGACTGTAGGTTGGTATAAGGTACTGGGATTTCTTTACTTGTAATCGCTTATTTTGATAATAGTAGATTCTCGGGAGTGGTAACTTTAAAATCACCCGATAGGGTTTTTGCCGTGTAAGTTTTTCCCATTCGTAAACAAATCACCATGTCAATTTATTTTCCCTGCATTTAGTTAATTGGTGATTTGTTTGTGCTACTACTTATTTTGTATGTTAATTGAATTAATTAATTAACTTGGCTAAATCAATTGGTTAATTTATCACAAGGGACTAATACATTCTTGGACTATTATCTTTGTAAACAAGGGTACATTGTGGGCAATGTATATGGGAGAAACATGCCGGACATACATATTGCCCTGTAAAGGCCTATGGTGTACCCCAGATATATGTCATTATCTAACAGCCCTGGATAGGAACAGTTTGAACAATTGTACATAATGGAAATTTGGTGAATGGAAATGAGACTACCTGACAGAAGTGTGTATTAGGAATTTGCATGTGATTTAAAATTTTCTTACAAAATGCTTTTTATTGTTTTTTTTATTTTTTTTTTTTATTTTTATTTTTTGAGAAACCAAACCCCAAGAATGGGCTGGGCTTTATTGAAACAAAATTAAACATCAAGAGACATCACCCAAAACCAGAGGGGCAATGTCTTCAGGATAATCCTCTAACCAAACCAGTAAATTAGGCCCTACATTAGCACGTTTAGCTAATGCATCAGCTACTGAATTACAAGAACGAGGGAAAAAACAGAAATCAAAGAAATGTAAAAGAGAAGCTTGGCTAAGAATATCATCAACTATGTGGCCATACAAAGATTGATTGGCTGGTCCTTTGAAATGGCATTGATAACTACTGTTGCATCACCTTCAAATATCACTTCGTGTAATCCAATCTCAACAGCAAATTGTATAGCTCGCCTGCAAGCTAAAGCTTCAACCATTGCCACGGACTAGGTAGTGGTACTCGAGCGGACAGTGCACCTATGACAGCGCCATTGTTGTCTCTGATGATCACGCCCAAACTAGCTGAGTGCATGCTTCTGAACAGAGCTTCATCGAAGTTGGCTTTGTATCGAGATAGTGTTGGGGCAACCCATTTAGGCTGGACTAGATTCCGGACTATGACTGGTGCATCATCGTGAGCCTCAAGGAATTCTCTCAGTAGTCTGGCAGCTTCGGAGAAGATCTAGATCAGTGGATGAGCTGGGCGCCGAAAATGAATTGCATTTCGCTGATTCCAGAGCAAACAAGTTGAGATAGCAAAGATCTCCACCTATAATCATCCCAGACCTGCAAAAAACTTAAGAAAAGGTTAGAGAAATCCCCCGGTGAGTGAGGGATTGTGTGTTGCATCCAGCTGATAGTGCTCCACAGTTTGTCCACCTCTGGGCAGCCCCACATGACATGCAAAATGTCCTCAGTTTGGGTCTGGCACGTGCTACAATAGGCAGAGGGGGTTATGTGCCGACGAAACAAATTGTCCAAAGTTGGAAGTGAGTTGTTACATGCTCGTCAAGTGAAGTGCTTCACCTTATTTAGGGTTCGTAGCATCCAAACACCTCTCCAAAGATGTCTCTGGGGGTGTGGATTTGAGCTACTTGGGCTGTTGATTGAGGCTTCATTAACCAGAGCTTGTAAGCGCTTCGAATTGAGAAAATTCCGAAGGCGTTTTGGACCATATGGGGCTATCTTAAGGCAGTCTGGTGCTAAGAGGGATGCTCATGATTGTCTTCACTTCATGAGGCATAAAATTTTGCCTAATTTCAGTCTCCTTCCAAGTTCCATTCTCCTCATCAATCAAAATACTAACCTTTACATCAGGGGGAATAGAGGGGAGGGGGGAACTAACCGGACGATATACTTGATCCGGGAGCCACTTATCCTCCTTTAAACTCACTGTTTTACCATCACCTATCCGCCAAACCAGCCTTTCGCACCACATCCCTTGCACTTAAATTACTCTTCCATGCATACGACCCATTAGTTGAGGATTAGCATCAAGAATGGACAATCCGGAAAAACAAGCTTTAAAAACTCTATGGCAAAGTATTCCTGATTTTTCAACATACGCCAAACTTGCTTGGCCAACAAAGCATCATTGAACTTCTCAATCTCCTTAAACCCCATGCCTCCACAATCTTTAGCTTGACAAAGTTTCTCCCACTTTACCCAATGCACCTTCTTATTATCACCATGGCAGCCCCACCAAAATTTGTGGATCATGACCTAATTTCCTGAATTAATCCCTTAGGAGCTTGAAACAACTCATAGAATAGGTTGAATTGCTTGGATAAGGATTTAATAAGCACCTCTCTGCCTGCTTGAGAAAGAAGTTTCTCCTTCCAACCTAGTATTTTCTTCCAAATTCTCTCCTTAATATAAGCAAACCCTTGTCTCTTTGCTCTCCCCACAAATGCAAGTAACCCCAAATATCTCTCATTGTTGGAACTATGTTTAGCACTTTTAATGTTTACAAAAGTCAACCATCTCTATATTAATTTATCAAAGTTTGTAACAAGCCACTGAAAAAAATCAAATCAAACCAAACCAAAATTTTGATTGAGGCATAATATTGAAAAAAAAAAAGAAGGTATAGAATTACTTCAAATTTCAAAACTAAAAAATTATAAATTGATATGACAATAAATTTGATTAATACTACCTCAACAAGATAATAAATGTGTTTATATTTAAATTACTTTTTGTGGTTATTGACATATTGATTTGTAAGATCTATATAGTGAAATTTATAATATTTTTTGGGAAATAAACTTACACACACTCATGTCTTTAAAACGTTACTGGCAACAAATCATAATTTTTAATTTTTAAGCAAATCAGATTTGCTGGTCACTAGCAACAAATCAAGACCAAGCATGGGTTCACTTGCTAATTAAATGCAAAATTGATGGAAATTAATGATGAGTGCAGCGGAAAATAAGTTTTTAAACGGATCTACTTCATTCGATATTGATAACACGTACTAAGTAAATTTCAGAATTTGAGAACAAGAGATCGTACCTTGAAGCGGTGAATTTCAAAACCAAGATTGAAGCACTTGGGGACTACTTTTAATCTTCACTCCAATTCTGCTAACGCCCAGATGTGTGGTCTCTCAATTGGTAACAAAGGATGACTAGTGAGTGACAAAAACTCACATACACACCACTTCACAATGGTGTTTTTTTTACCCACTGAAATTCTGAATGTTTTTCCTTTGTATCTAACCAATTTATCTAATTGGGCTGGCCTTTTAGGCCTTCCCAATTGGGCTTAAGTGTGTGGCTTGGAGTGGGACCAAAAGGGACCAATAAGACACTAGCTCCAATGGGCCTTGGGTTTTTCTGTCAACTCTTGACAAGTCCAAAGTTACCATTAACTATATTTAATACCACTATATAAATATAGTTGCACTCTAGGTCTTATCTATAAATTATATCCCAAGACTTTATTATACATGCAACCCCTTCATAAAATATTCGTAGTAATACAAAGTCATTAATGTGACTGCACTTTGTAAATTACTACATCTTATCCTTGAGTACCGGTTTAATCTTTTAATGTTATTCATTATATATTTATGAAATCCAATTCCATAAATATATACTTTAGTCTTACTAAAGTGGTTAGGCCTAACTCTCTGAATAACAAACTCATTAAACTTACTCAAGGGAATACTTTATATCTCCGTTAAGAGACTATGAATTCCATCTTGAGAATACATGTTCCATCAACACTAAATGTGGCTGTCAACATATTGAGGTTTTGACCATAACTTTAGATCTCACTCCTATATATCAAAGCAACCTACACTCATGATCAGGTCCATTATTCTCTCAGGATTAAGAGTTCATGCAAATACAAGTCGTGAGATTTATTATTCCTTTGACAGTCTTCAGGAGAATAATAAATCTCATAGCGGTCCAGTTCAATATGTCTTAACTCTTAAAACATATTAACACATCAACCAGAAGTCACCACTTCCATGATCAAGACAAATCATCATGATTGATATGTTATAGTCTTCGCAGATGAAATGCCCAATTTCATCACCGACTACGAACTATAATTCTGAGTTTATAAAGAACTTGTGATTTATATCTTCTGTGACTCTTCACATAAATCACATACTATTCATCTCATAGACTATGTGATAATGTCCGAATATTCATGTTACCATTATTTCAGATAATAATAAAACAAATTCATTAAACACAATATTAAGTCATACATAATGTCATACACAATGTCAAACTTAATATCATACGTAGTATCATACAATAGGATTAAGGGCACTAATCCTAACAAAAATATCTAGAAAGAAAAAACTTTCCAAAAGCCATAAGATGCAAGCATTCATCCTGGCTGTGGAAAGGTATTTGGGAGTAGGCTTTGGTCCTAAAACTGCTTGTTTCCAAATTAATTCAGGTATGGATATCAACATTTAGGACTGTTGGATATTTTTATAAAAAAGATTATATTTATTTTAATACTCATTTATGTGTATTAATTATCTCTTAATGTCAGATACATTAATTGCTAAATTTTGAAAATTCAAATATAATTCAAAATTTGAATAGCTTTTGTCAATGGTTTTAATTAGGAAATTTCTAAACATTAATGTGATATTAATACCATAATTGCTAGCATGTTTGGTTTTATTGCAAATATATACTTTCTATTCTAAACAATTTGTATTTAAACGTTCTTATTTGAATATGACATAATAACATCATATATGAAAGAATTTCAGCACTTAAATGTACAGCTATTGCTAAATTATTTTATATTATGATAAGTTACCATAGATATACAAGTATTTACTATTTGGTTTAATGGAAAGTGGTCAAAATAGCTAGCAATTTATTGTAATATATATATTCAGAAACTTTCAAAAGGATATTATAATAATGTACAGCAACGTAAATCTATGGGGCATTAATTCCATAGCATTATGACCTTTTCTTTGTTCCCAACGTACATATTAAGGTTTTGGCAAAGACAACATTTGATTTCTGGTTTATATTATATATATATATATATATATATATATATATATATATATAAAGAAAGCTATTGATCACACATTGATTTCAATAATTTTAATGACCATTTAAAGTTTTAAAGATAGCAAACGTTTTTATTTTTTGGCTAAGGACAAGCAACATGTCCGGCTCTATATATATGGAAAGAAATAAAAGTTTTAAAAACAAACATTTTTATTTTTGAATTACAAAACTGCAGACTTTTCAAAAACAATTTTTTATTGTCCTAAACACTTACCATCTATTTCTTCTTACTGCTCACAAAAAATATTCTATCTTTTACAAAATTTTATGGTAAAAGAAAGTACTATAGAGAGCTTATATCTCACGAGCAGTGTAGGCTTGCAAGGATAATTAGCAAAGGTGGCTGGGTTGTTGTATCTTTGGGGCAATGTGCAGAAACTATTTGTCTAACTACATCGGATATACCGTAGATGTGCACGATTTATCTCAAAACAGTAACTTAGTCCACGCCTTATCTCTACCAGCTCTTTTGGTAAAATCAAGTTGTGTAATTTCTAAGGAAAATTTAGGTATTATCTCTTATTTATTTCCAACAAGGACTTATAGGTGGACACTTGGGTCCCTCTTTACCAAATTATACTTTTATTCCTCTCGGGGGCATGCCAAATGAAACTAGCAGAGTTGTTGACCTAAATTCCTAACTGAATTCAAATTGGGATTTAAATTTGCTCCTATTTAATTGATGATCATACTATTAAATGCATGTGATATCACAACCATCATTACCAACCAATCACTCTCCAGATAAACTTCTTTGGTCACCAGAAAAACATGATAATATTAACATTAAATCTGCAGACCTTCTATATCTATGCAATTTCAAGACCTAGCCAAATGAAATGGAAATATCTTTGGAAGTTCAAAATACACGACAGACTCAAACTTCTCTAGAAAATACCCAACTAGTTCATTGAGGACCATTTAATTTGCCACAACTTTTTTAACAATTTGACTTGATTGCACAAACATTTTCATATGAACTCACTATATATATTTTTTCCATAATTCATAGTTATTTATCTCAAAATTGTGATTAAATTGTAGCACAAAAATTGTGTCCCTGCAATATTAGGGCCCGTTTGGTAATTTTGTTCCAGTAACGTTATTTGTATTTTTTGGAAATATGAGTGTGTGAAAAAGTGTATGAAAATACATATAATGTTGTTTAAATATTGAAAATTGTTGTTTAAATAACGGTAACAAACAGAATTGTGAAAAATGATTACGCAAGAGAGAATAATGGTTAGGCTAGAAAAAAGAGTGATTTAAAAAAAAAAAAAAAAAAAAAAAAAAAAAACTCCTATTCATTTCCGCTGGCTCAGTCAATGAAAAGGTGATCCATCCTTGGCCCAAAAAAGTATCTAGAATCTGCTTGGCCATACTTTGAAAAATAATATAACCAAGAAAATTCCAATATCAGTTTCTATAATTCCACTTTCTATAAAAAAAAAAAAAAAAAAAAATCTATAATTCCAATGAAGCATAAATCAATTTAACAAAGTTTAACAAAACGCAAGTGCAAAAAATATTATTGATGCATAGTTAAAAACAATTGGTGTTTTAGTTTTAAGATAAAAAGTAATTATTAGAAGCATAGATCATTGAATTATCTCTCTCTCTCTCTCTCTCTCTCTCTCTCTATATATATATATAAATCTAAAACTAATATAAACTTTATTATAAAAACTTATAATCTAATATGATAATAAATATGATCGGTACTACTTCAATAAGATAATAAATAAAATTACTCTTTTTAATTGGTAATCCATTAATTTATATAATAAAATCTGTAATAATCTATATAAAAAAAAGGGTAAGAAACAGTCATTACCTCAAGAAATTGCTATGAAACTACCTGTATATAGCAACTATTCAAATAATGCTAGCAAAAGAGAAGCTCGTACATTTTTTTCCCCTTGTTTGAGCTTTCATAAAGTTCATGGCTAATATAATCTTGTTCCTCCTCTCTTTTGCATTATTTGCTCCATTCTCATCCTCAACATTTCAAACTTTCAGTAAAGGTTCATCTCTCTCCAGAGAGAATCCAGAAGACGTTTTAACTTCACCAAATGACGTTTTCTCTGCTGGCTTTTACTCGGTGAAAATGCTTTCTACTTTGCCATATGGTTTAGCAATTCATGAACCATAGTTTGGATGGCAAACTGTGACCAGCCAGTTAATGGAAAGTGCTCAAAGCTCTCTCTCCTCAAAAATGGCAATTTAATCATAACTGACGCTGGGAAGTTCACCATTTGGACCACAAACACTTTCTCACTCTCCTAAGTACAATTATCTCTCTACAACACAGGTAATCTTGCTCTACGTAATATGGAAGGTGTTATTTTGTGGCAAAGCTTTGATTTTCCCACAGATACACTTCTTCCTGAACAACTACTCACTAAAAACACAAAGCTTGTCTCCTTAAGAAGCTAGACCAACTATTCCTCTGGCTTCTATCAGTTTTTCTTTGACAACGATAACATTCTTCGCCTTATTTTCAATGGTCATGATGTGTCTACTGTTTATTGGCCTAACCCATGGCTTTTAAGCTGAGAGGCTGGGAGGTCCGCGTTTAACAGTAGTAGAATTGCAGGGCCTAATTCCTTAGGCACTACAACAAACTTGAGTTTTTTCAACATTTTTTTATCCACGGTCACTAAAAAATGTTAATAAAAGACTTAATTTTCTACAGTTGTACTCAACTGTTGAGCAAGGCAAATAAATTTATTTCTTCAGTTGGTATAACTGCTGAAATAAGTGTTAAAAAAAATAATTCAAATAGGGAAAAGTTATACCAACAGTTGGATGAATGTGGAAAAAATAAATAAATTATTTTATCAACGGTTATAAAGATGTTGAAAATAAAAACACGGAACTTATATATATTCTACAATAAAATCAAAGATTTATACGGACTAGAATTTCTTGGGTACAATACGATAGCTGTTTTCTTCTCTCTCTTGGCTTTACATCTCTCCCTTTATATTTCTCTATCATTTTCTAGGCAACCAAAAAGGCTTCTCTACTCAATTAATATCTGTTTTTTACGGTTTTCGTTTTGATTTCCTCACAAAGATCATTGCCATCAAATTGATTTCACCAAGTTGTTACTATATTTTGACGAATTATTTATATATCTGATGGATTTGATAGATGCGGATTTGATGAGAGGTTAGGGCTTCTTGATCTGAAACCATCCCTAATTCCTTGTGCTCTACTATTTCATTTTTTTTTTCAACCACCGCTTCATCAATTAGGGTTTCCTCCATCATTGCCTAATTTTTTCACATTTTTGTTTCTGTTTATTGCTCATATACTCCAGATCAAAGCCTGTCTTTTTATATCATTTTTTAAATTTGGTTATTTGATTGATTTACTATTTCTCAATTTTGCATGTATTGCATATAATTTTGTTTTGAAATTGTGGATAAAGATTGTTTCGTTTTCACTTCATTTCAGTTTAATTTAGTGGAAATGGCATTCATTTTATGCTCATGATTTGTTGAACTGGTAATAATGGTTAATTTGAGAGCGTAGTTATTGATTTAGCTTTCATATTTTAGAGCTATGAAATTTTTTTGTAAAGTGCTTTGTTTCCAGTGCCCAATTAAGCTCTTTTAAAGTGTTTTGCTAGCTATTTTTCTCTCTAATGGATTGGTCTTATGCTGGAATTTGTTTGTTGCAAGTTGATTTTAAAAAATTACTTGTGTGAGTTGTATCTAGTGGTGCAGATGTTTTGCTTATGTGGGTTTTTGTAAATATCAATCAGTATGAGTTGTATAGATATGAAAACTAAGGAACAACATTGGGAGAGTTGCTAGAACCACATAGATACATTAAAATACTGGACTAGTTTACTTGTTTAGATATAAAATTATATTATATATTAGGTATATTTGCACGTATATTTATTTGGTTTTGGCAATTGGCATTTAGAGTGCAGGATCATTGTCACCAGGGCTGTACATTTTTTTTTTTTTATATACTAAATCAGCATTTCTTTGATTTGAATTTTGAACATATTCTAATTCGTATTAATGGATCATTCTATTGATAGGTATGTGGAGGAGTGGGAGAAGATTGTGTGGAGGATGGACAGTGAATTGACTACAAGGATGAGTATAGGCCCATGGACTTGATCTTCATGGAGAGTGTGTGGTGGGTCTTTGCGAAGCCTTTGAGAAGGGCCTTGTTTATAAGGATTTCAAGGTCTGTATATTTGTGAATCGGTTAATGAAACTTGTTTGTTATTATTATAAGTTCTTTTTCAGTGAATTGGGTAGTGAATTGATACATGTCCTTTGTTGGTTAATGAATTATTTTATGATTTTGATTTTGAATTTATTCTGAGTTCCTTTCAATGTGATATGATGGTTTCACTCTGTTGCTGATAGTTCATTTTAATAGCTGCTAAAATGTTTTAGTACAAGAAGAAACGATTTTTTATTTTTATTTTTTTTGGTTTTGTTGTTTTAGTCATTTTCATTTTGAGTGAACTATGAATTCAACTCAAATGCATCTAAGGTTGTTAGTAGAGATTTATGTTGGCAGTCCATGATTCTTGAAGGTCATAATATCCTATTTTATGTCATACGCCAATGAAATCTAGTAAATGACATCTCTTCCCTTGTATGAGCAAGGTGAAGGTCACAATGTTGGATTCAAAACCCATCATTTGTGTGTATTGTGTTCACTAACTGATAAAAATATAATTTTTCATGCTTTACATAATTTTTCATGCTTTCTTACATTTTCTTGGGTCTAAACAAGATATTTTGAGTTGAATTTTTTTAAGATTATAATTATTTTGGTTTATGAAGATATTTTGTATTATAAAGATTTGTATTCATATACAGAGAACTATTGCTCTCCTATCTTATAATCCAAAAGGAGAAGTATTGCTCTTCTATCTTAAAATTGTGGATGGTAGAATTAATTAATGTAGGTGTTTATTGATTTTCAATGCCATTTTTAATGTATATTGATTTTTGGACTTCTTTGGTCATGTTATTTTGATTACGACAGTGATCTAGAGGATAGATTCACACCTAGACCTGTACTAGCAAGGTTTGCATCTAGCTCTTTTGACTTACAATTTGATCTAAGATACTCTTAGTCTCTTAACATAGTCAATTGAGAGTTTTTATTTTAGTTTTTTACTTACCTTTTCATCAGAATAAAATTCTTACACCTTTTCATCAGAATAAAATTCTTACATCTTATTTTTGTTTACAATTGGACACCGGAGGAAGTTTTGGAGATGAATGATCATGGTCAAGGTGCTCATTGGAAACAATAAAATGCTTACATCTTATTTTTATCTTTTCTACTATTTTGTCACTCTTAATACGGTTACTAAGAGCATGATTAGACTTTCATTCCATATGAGGATTTTCCTTTGTTAATTTAGATGGTAATAATAATGTGTTCTAGCTCTTCATTTGCAAATGTCAGTGTTCATGGAGAGATCAACATGACATTTAGCATAGATCATTTGTTCATAAATGGTTACAATATTGACATGTTTCAGTATGTTTTGGCAAGATTGATGGAAAAGTATTGTCATATTTTATTCCTTTTATTATTATTATTGCATGTGTGTGTGCTATGCTGACTTGTTTAAGATTATCTTATTGAAAGTGCAGTTGTTCATTTCCAATTATATTTTTTTTTTTCCAAATTCAATTACAAAGGATCTAATTAAATTGATAGACTTTTCTGACAAATTGTGTTGTATGCAGATGCTCTCTTATATGGAGGAGAACGGAATTGAAGTTAAGGAGTACGGAGCAGTGGGCTCAAATGCAATATGAGGATTAGGATGATGAGAGTTTAAAGAGATGGAAGGAACAGCTTCTTGGGAGTGTGGACTTCAATTATGTTGTAGGTAATCATTTTGTCTTTTCCTAATTGTTTATTTGTGAATTTTGTTTGGTTGTGAAGAAAATGGAGGGCAAAAAATACAAATTTGGAATCTTTCATTGTTTTGAATTCCAAATTCTGCCTCTACTTTTCTTTTTCATGGAATCAGAAGTCATAACTTATGTTATGCTCTAAGATAGCTAAAATTAGCCACAAAGAAAAGTGGAAAATAAAATTTTCCAATATTAATTTTATGGCTTTTGAATTAAACAAAATGTACTGACTTTCAAAACAATTTTGCTTCCAAATTTTGCTAGCTTTTTACTTTAAATCTTGGCTGTTTGATGGTCTAACTTCAAGTTTTGAAATAAGTTTTAAAAATGAAGTATCTTTGGTGTTAATCCATGCTATATACCAATACAATAATTTACTTCTATGGGTACTTAATTTGGCCCCTCTTTTTTCTACTATTAATTACCTCATATTGCTAGTCTAATAAGTGCAGAGGATCTTACCCATCTACTTTTGACTTCTAGACATCTATTACTGTTGTTTTACCTATTCTATATAAAATAGCAAGAGAAGTTGCTAAGTGGCAATGCAATTTGTATGACTGTTTTCATATAGCTTTAAATGAAGCACTAAAGAAAAAGTTGAGAGGCTCAAGATTGCAACTGGAGAAATAATGACACATGCTGGGGAAAAGCTCTAAAAAAGTGCAAAAAAAAAGGACATGGCTTTTGCTTCTACATTGTGCTGTGATGGAGAGAAGAGAATTTCTTTTCAAATACAATGGATAAGGTAATTAAATGAATGTACGTGCGGCTGGTGTGTGGAGTCTCAGCTTTTGTTATGCTAGTTTGGTTGGGGAGTAATTTTGGTTTTAGGCCTAGGATCTATTGGGAAGTAATGACTAAGGACAAGGGTTCGTTATTGTAAATTTAAGAGTGTAAGGGCTGTAGGCAAAGTAGTTGAGTTGTGTTGATTTGTTTCACTGTGTTATAAGTGTAGTTGATTGACTGTTGTAATTTAATTTGGAATTGCATAATTGTGTTTACGTTTATATTTTTAATCATTTTATTAAATTTTGATTAATGTGAAAGTGTGCATTCAAATTTTATTATTATTTTTTATATATAAATAAAATACTTATTTCAACGGTTATAAACTGTTGAAACTTATCTCAAGATACCTTTAACCAATGGTTGGGTGCTTGTGGATAAAAGTAATTAGCATACTTTAATCTATATTTATGTGTATATATTTCAACGGTTTATAGTAATATTTCAACCTTTACTAACTGTTGGTAAATGTGTAACACTTTTTTCAATGGTTATATAGGCTATAGAAAAATGTTCTCGACACAGCTTTTAATAACGGTTCTCTACGATCATTCTTGTTGAGACTAAGGCTAAATCACAATCTAAGTCACAGCCTACAGTCAAGCTAAAGCTACTTCCCAATTCTACACCAACGGCTAGTTCACTTCAAAGCTTAAAACAGAGACCTTCAGACGACACCGTTTGATCATATGCCACGCTGTCACTCCTGGAGCCTTAGAGGTAGTTAATGTTTAGGCGGGAAAGTCTGTTGTAATGCTTAACAGATTTCCCTGATTAGAGGGATTAGTTTCGAGATTTAAGGAACTATAATTATGCAGTTATTAGAGCGAGTCTCACTGTATATATATAGACTCATCATGTACATTGAATCAATTAAGCAAAGTATTTTCTTCCAGAATTCTCTCTTCCTCTCTGTCTCTCTTTTCTTCTCTCTCTTTCACTGTGTTCTTCATTTCATTCTTGTTAATCTGAATCACTTGCTTCATTTCAAGATTTAAGCTTTGCTTAGCTTTTCTTCAATTCCAACCGTCGAAAATACTTTTCTCGACGATTTTTAGTACTTTTTTTGACAGTTTCAACCGTTGAAAATAACCAAATTTCTTGTAGTGAGGGAACTTTAGTTCATCTAACAATTTTACTTTTATGTCAGCCGACTATGGAATTGAGCTTCATAGAAAATTAACACTTGGTTATGATGGTAATATTTGATTATATAGTTGGGGCTAGTCAGAGGAAGAGCAGACTCAAACTTGGGTTGTTTGATGGCAAGCCATTCAAAACCCTTGCACGATTCATGGTGTTTGTGGGGCCAATAGTTTGTGCAAGTATGTTGCTAGTTCTCATAGGAAATGCACTTGGCCTTCAGGGTACAAGATGATAAATCAAACCAATTGGTCTTACGAGTGTGAACCTGAATTCGATCTCCTCCCTCGCAACAAAAATGAGTCTTGTCTTTCTATTGCTATCCCATGTTGAATTCTATGGATATGATTTTGGGTCATTCCCCAGTTACACCCTTGATCAATGTATGGATTTATGCTTGCAATTATGCAATTGTGAAGGGTTCCAATATTACAGTTTTGATAATGGCAAAGGTTTTACAAGTTTTTACCTTAAGACACTATTTCTAAATGGACATCGTTCCCCAGATTTTAGAGTGGCCTATTTGAGACTATCAAAAAGATATAACTTTTCCTACAAAAATCCCGTAGAAGAATCCAATTTAGATTGCTCAAGGGAGGGTACAATACAATCGGACAGAACATACATCAAAAACCATGAAAAGGGGACGATGAAATTCATGCTTTGGTTTGCATGTGGAGTGGGAGGACTTGAACTCACATGTGTCTTTGTGGTGTGTTGTCTCTTGATCAAAACCAGGAAAAGCTCAAGAGCAGACAAGCAAGGGTTTGCTCTTGCTGCCACTAGATTCAGAAAATTTACCTATTCTGAGCTAAAAAAGGCCACACAAGGTTTTACCAAAGAGATCGGAAGAGGTGCATGGGGAGCTGTATACAAAGGAGTATTGTCTGACAATAGAGTTGCAGCAATTAAACGTCTCAATGAAGCCAACCAAGGAGAGGACGTATTCCTAGTAGAAGTAGGCATCATTGGGAGGCTTTTGGTTTACGAGTACATGAAACATGGTTATTTGGCAGAAAACCTCTTTTCTAATGCACTTGATTGGAAGCAAAAGTTTGAAATTTCTTTACAAAACAGAAGTGGTATAAACAATTCAAGTTTCTCAAGGATGAGAGGAACTCACAGTTACATGGTTCCAGAGTAGGTCTTCAATCTACCCATCACCTCCAAAATAGATGTTTATAGCTACGAAATTGTTGTGTTGGAGATGGTGACTAGAAAGAGCGCAATAATGGGTGTATCCCCCCAAATTTTATGAAAAAAAATTTACCTAATAATATACATACATATTTAAGAAAGTCTAAAAATAAATATAATTCTCATTTAAATAAAATACAATCTATAAATACATGTGTCAATAAATTACAATAATTAAACATTCATTATCTTCAAAATGAACACATAGGTATTTTAACAATTATCTCAACAAATAAAAGGGAAAAAATTGAGCTATGAAGTATTGTATATTACTATTTTACATTTCATACACACACAAAAAAATAAAAATAAAAATTGAAAGTTCAATATGTGTATAAAACACCCTTAAACGTTTAGACCCCAAATTATAAAATATCAATTCAAGCTTATAATCAAACAATTAATGTGCGGAACATGAACATAAGCCAATCACAGAATTGATAACTAATCTAAGCCAAATATAAACACATCCACAGCAGTAAATATAAGGCAAAGATAAAGGAAAGGAAGATACAAACACACGGACAACACATGATGTGTTATCGAAGAGGAAACCGAAGTCCTCGGCGTAAAACCTCTCTGCCACCCTCCAAGCGGTAAATAATCCACTAAAGAATGTAGTTGGGATATATGAACAGCAGAAGACCCTTCAAGCCTAATCTACCCAAGTACCTAAGCCCTCCAAGCTTCGTGCTCCAACGAGATTACGACGAACCTATTTCTTCTTTAGCTTTCCAGATTCTGCTACTATACCATAGCATCAACCAATGTATATTGGTTCCTTTCAAACTGCTTCCTTTAGCACCAAATGAACCTTTTCACAGACGTGGGTGTGGTGAGATAAGGATTTGGTCAATGACCTCTCAAGGATGTGACAATAGAGAGGAAGAGAGTAGAGGAATTTGTAGAGTCTCTAAGGTAAAGATTGGGGATGAGGCAATCTTGTTTTTCTCTAAGGTTTCTCTCACAAAATTCTCTTTGGAAGCTCTCTCAATTTAGTGGGTATAAGGGTCTATATATAGTGGTGTGTGTTTGGAATACGAAGAGTCAGTTTTTGCCAAACAGGGCTGATTGGCGGCTTGACCTCGCGGCTTTTCCAAGTCGCGAGTTCAAGTCGCGATGTAACGGCCTGGCCAGCCTAGGTCTTTTGTCCTGTAGTGCGACAGCTGGCGCGACCCTTCAGCTCCCTTGTGTGCATCTCACGAGCCAGCATTTGGCGGCTTGCCAGTCACGAGTAAGCCACGAGTCCTAGCCGCGAAACTCTGCCTTCTTACACATACTTGAGCTTTTCTTCACATATTCTCACACACTACCCTTACAATAATCCCACATTAATACAGGGTTACTAAGTGCTTAAATTACAAGCAAATTGGCACGGAATAAAGCCAACAAGATGGTTGATAAATTTCAACCTTACAAAAATTATATATGGCCCCCCCCTGAAGATAAATTCCCGTCTCCGCCACTGTTAGGGAGGCAAAGAATGAAGAGGCAATTACTACTACCTAGATTGAGGATATCATAGACCTCACAATGGAAGACAAATGTGACATGGATAAGATGAAAATCTTGGTTGAAGTGATTTTGTAGTGTGTAAAAGAAGACAAAGATGCAAGACCCATCATGAGCCAAGTAGTTGAAAAGCTTGTTTGCTGTAAAAATAGATCTACTTCAAATAGAGAGAATCCTAATACCATTAACATGGCTCAACAAATATTTTCTCATGTTATGCGTTTTGAATCTCTCGTTAATCCTCCTATTTAATAAACATATAGAATAATTTCTAACATGTAACGGTTTGCTTCTTTTTTTCATTAACTGCATCTTCCCTTCTAAATTGGCAAACAATTTTTTTTTTTTTAAGTCATCCAACAACCACAAACAAGAGCCATCAATTTCATTCTTGTTGGGAGATTTAAAAAGCAATAATAATAAATAAATAAATAAAGAAATAAAAGTAAGCAACTAAGCAATTGGTCGGTCGGAAAAGCTTTGAGAGCGACTATAACTTTACCACATAGATCATATATTGCAAGGAATTAAATTAATATGGGGAAATTGGATATCAATTGCATTTTGCTATATGGTTGAAGTAATAATATATAAATCATAAATACGACGAGATATATGCATGCTAGGATAAATGAATAAAGGGTTAAAGAGAGTAGATGGGTGGCTATAAATCTTTTAGGATACGATATATGGTGGTTTTGTTTGCAACATGCATTGTTGCATCACTCTCGCATTGTGTGGGTCCCACAGGTGAATGGGACCCATACAATGTAATTCTATTTTTCTTACTATCTAGGGGAGAGATTTTTTGGGGGCTGNCACGTGGCATCCACATAGATCTCGAGTTTCTGAGACTCGAGATCTACATGGCAGCCACGTGGATGACACATAGATCTCGAGTCTCAGAAACTCGAGATCTATGTGGATGCCACGTGGCATTAGGCCACGTCAAACCATGAAAACCGAGCATTAAAGTGTCGAGGTATGAGCGCAGAATTCGAGTCTCTGACGCTCGAGATGTTACTAAATTAAATAGTTTCCAAACCGGGCCAACTAACTAAATAGTTAAAGGAAAAAAAATACTTACCTATTTCCTCCCTTTTAAAACAAACCAAACATAACCTTAACACTTAATTTCCCTACATTAATTAAATTCCTTGTAATATGTGATCTATGTGTAAAGTTATAGTCGCTCTCAAAGCTTTTCCGACCGACCAATTGCTAAGTCGCTTACTCTTTATTTATTTATTATTATTACTTTTTAAATCTCCCAACAAGAATGAAATTGATGGCTCTTGTTTGTGGTTGTTGGATGAATTAAAATATATAAATATAGATATATATATATATATTTATATATATTGTTTGCCAATTAAGAAGGGAAGATGCAGTTAGTTAAAAGAAGAAGTAAACCGTTACATGTTAGAAATTATTCTATATGTTCATTAAATAGGAGAATTAAATAGAGATTCAAAACAAAGCATAACATGAGAGAATATTTGTCGAGCCATGTTAATGGAATTAGGATTCTTTCTATTTGAAGTAGATCTATTTTCACAGCGAACAAGCTTCTCAACTACTTGGCTCATGGTGGGTCTTGCTTCTTTGTCTTTTGGACAAAATGGGCTTTTGCCCTTTTCGGGCAAATTAATTATCTTTATACCCCCCTTTTCCAAACTAAGTAGAGAAATGCTCCTTTTTAAATCGAGTTAGAAATTTTTTTTTTTTTCCTTGAAGCCCTATAGTGGCGTTTTAATGAGCCTATAGTGACGTTTTTTAACTCGACTTCAATGAATCGAGTTATAGGCAATTTTTTTACCTATAATTCGATTTCATTGAGGTCGAGTTAAAAAACGTCACTATAGGTCTTAAAAAACGTCACTATAGGCTCTTTAAAATGCCACTATAGGACCTAACTTGATTTATCATAAATCGAGTTTTAAAAGAGGGGTATTTCCCTACTTAGTTTGGGAAAAGGGGTATAAAGCTAATTAATTTGCCCGAAAAGAGCAAAAGCCCATTTTGTCCTTGTCTTCTTTTATACACTGCAAAGCCACTTCAACCAAGATTTTCATCTTATCCATGTCACATTTGTCTCCCATTGTGAGGTCTGTGATATCTTCAATCTAGGTTGTAGTAATTGCCTCTTTATTCTTTGCCTCCCTAATCCAAGTAACTAGCTTTTTGTGTTCTAATTCTACTCTATCTATGGTGTCGACGCCTATTCTTGCGCTCTTTCTAGTCACCATACCCAACACAATAATCCCGTAGCTATAAACATATACTTCGAAGGTGATGGGTAGATTAAAGACCCATTCTAGAGCCATGTAACCACAGGTTCCTCTTATCCTTGAGAAGCATGAATTGTTTACACCACGTCTATTTTGTAAAACCTAATGGTGTATTTGGGGTTTGGGTCTTGTGAGAGTGCTTGTGTGATACTCTTGTAATCTCTTTTACTTTACAATGGAACTTTCTCTGTCGTTGCCAATGGATGTAGGCAATTGCCGAACTAAGTAAATTCCTTGTGTCTATTATTTTCTTCTCTATTCTTTAATCTTGCATAAGTGGGCGTATTTTCACAATAATATATAAGTATTTTATATAAATAAAGATGTGCCTTTGTTTTTCCATTTCTTTTTAAAACTAAAAAGCGATTAGTGACTTAGAGCATTTACATCCAATTTTGTAAAAATTCTCTATTTTATACTACCAAAAAGTTAATTTATCTGCTTTCTATAATCACTTTTACAATATATTATATATCTTATTCTCCAATTTAAATTTATATTAAATAATCTAAATAACTCTTTTCATATAATTTTTTCTACTTAACAAACCAGTAGCTAAACTGAACTGAAATTAACCTAAACACTCGAATTGAATTCAGCCCAACAACCTACCCAAAATAATTAACTAACAACCCCAACCCACCACCATTTACCATCCAACCCCAACCTGCTACCATTGAAAACCTAGTCCCAACCCGCCATATCATCAATAACCCTAACCTACAACTTGAACCCAGCTAAGTGATCTATGCCTAAATTGAATATCAAACAACGTACCACACCCTAGCAACACTAATCAAATCCACTATCAAATCAAGTCGATCGATCCACCACCACGGCACCATGATGGTGGGGCCTTGACAAAAAGAGATTCAGGAGAAGAGAGATTTCTTTTTAATTTTTTTTTAAAATTTTAAAGTTAGAAATAGAAGTTATCTAATAATGCAATAATGCTATTGCTACTATTAATTTTGGAAGAAAAGTAGAAAACCGTAGCATTTTTAAATTTTGAACAGTGATAGAAAACCGAATATATGGGGTGTTTTTGTAAAATTCAATGAACAGTGCTCTCAATTTTCCATATTTAGGTATGTTTTCTTTTTACAATGAAAATGCTCTAAGTGCATGTCCCACACATCTAATTTAATGTAATTGATTGGATCTCATTTTAGTTTGCTGTGCTTGTAACCATGGTTTTAAAAACCGGTAAAGTGAAAGAATCGAAAAAGGGACTGATTATTGGTTTTCTGGTCGGACTGAGGCCAGACCAATGGTTGAACCGGATGACATCATAAATAATTTAATTATTAATTTTAAAATAAAAATTATATTTTAAGTTTTTAACTAAGAATATTCAAGTTAAACATATATATAATTTTTTTTTTTTAAAATGTGAGTTTAGTTTTCATATATTAAATTTAGGAAATAAAAATAACAAAACCCACTACCCCTATATATAAAAGTTTATGACTATTAAGAATCAAATTAACAATATATAATATATATTTTTTATTATTATACATTTACTGGGTACTAACATGACCCTCTTTTTTTTTCTTTTTCTTTTTTTTACCCTTCCCTTACGTTAAATGAGTTGTCCTATAAAAGTCACTTTGCTTCTTTTACTATCTCATCAATACATGTACCACACGTTTTTTTCTCCAAGATTAGTTTTTTTTTTTATTTACTTATGCTTGGCAAAACGGGTAGGTCGGGTTGGGTTCTGGTCAGGTCAATTAGGTTGCAGGTTAAAATGGGTCATTTTAAGCGGGTTAAAAACGGATTTGGGTCAATTAGGTTGCGGGTCGGGTCGGGTTGGGTTGACCCTTATTTTTCACATAAATTTTTTATTTTTTATTTATTTTAAGAAAACAATATGTATTTGCCATTTAAAAAGTCATGCAACAAATTACTTGATGTAAAATGCATTACTTTGAATTCACCACTTATATCAAGACTGAATTACACTTATTAATACTTATTCAATAATTTTAAAATTATACAAATCCTAACATTGCTATCTAAAATAAAATAACACAAAGATAAGTAAAAAAAATACACAAGTTTTATTTCTACACAATATTAACATCCCAAAATATAAAACAAAATTACAAATGACTTATTAGATAATTCATTTGACAAATAATAAAAACATATAAGAAATTTACAATCTTGAAAATTAATTTTATAATCTATTGTCAATTGTGGTTGGCACTTCATTTCAATTTGAGATATATATTAAAGTTTGATTATTTACTTATTTAAATATTCTTCAAAGATTGTAGAACCTATTAAAGAGTCAAGGTATAGTATGTTAGTGACATATTTTATCTCTTTCATTTAACATCAATTACAAAACTTTTTCTATCTACTCAAAATAAAAAATTACAACTTCTCACGCCACAATTGCATACACTACCCCACATCACATACAATTCTACTGGCGCAATCATTATCATTTCGTACTCAAACAATGAAAAAACTAAAGACAAAACTCACCCCTATTACAATTTTAACTAAGCTCTAACAAAAATATAATAAAATATCAAACCAAACAACAAAAAGTAATGAGGATGTGCAAATGAATGAGTGCAATTATGTAACATCATTATTCCATATATAATTTCAATTTTTAGGTATATTAGAGTCTAATTCTAATTGGCGCCAAGAAAAATACAACTCTAGCCCCCTCCATCAAATCTGCCAAATGAACAAGTTAACGATTATTTAGTTGTTAAAGAAATGTAATATTTTTTTTTACTTATTAGAAATAGGACATGAAAGTTGCATTATGTCCATTTCCTTTGATCAACTTAATAATTATTTAAAATATATCATTATTACTAATATTTTTTACTTTATTTTTCACATAAAGTAAAATCTTATGATTATCGATTCGATTCTATGATTTACTCTATGAGGACCTCTTATAGGTCCTGTTTAGGATCTCAATTTTATAACCTTGGTTTTACTTGTAAATTACAAATATCTACTAGAAACATATTCATATAGATAATGTTTAATAGATCATGTTTAGGATCTCAATTCTTTTATAGATCATGTTTAATTTATTCATAAATGTTTTTTTAATTATAAATATCTACTAGAAAGGTATTCATATAGCTATGAAAACATTTGAAAAAGATCCAAAAAAAAAAATAATAATTGACCAATTAATTGAATCTTAGAGGATATTTTTTTGTCTTTAAAGTATTAAAATGGATATTTGGATAAATTTTTTTTTAGTAAATTAGTAATAAACAAAACATATTATAACGTTTGACATAGCAAATATTATTTTTAATAATTTCATTGCTAGATTATTTATTATTATAACGTTTGACTAAAATAAACAAATAATTATACTATTTATAAAAAGTATTGAATTTTAGTTAAGTTAAAATATTTTGTATTAATGATATAACATAGAGCAGAGGGGTTCATTAGACATTACCCAAAAAAAAAAAAAAAAAAACAATTATACATTTAAAGTGCTACATATATATATATATATTTAACTAGTAACTACGAACAAATATTTTTATTAGGAAATGTCATGACAAATTCAATACAAGCAAAACTTTCTAAAGCAGTTATACATACATTAAACAACCAACTAGAGACTGAGGAGACCCTTACCTGACATGAGGATGTGCAAATGTACTACTGGATTGTATGAGAGTGAGAGGGAGAGAGGGAGACTACAATTATCAGTTTGTATGAGAGTTAAGAGGGAAGTATTGTTCTGCTCTGTAGAATGAGTATGAGAGTTGAGAGAGGAATAATGCAGAGTAAGAGAGGATGAGTTGAGAGAGAAGACACAAACAAGTCACAGGCTTAAAATGTCCTGACAAAGCATCAAGTAAAAACGTGAAAATACAGCAAAAACGTCAATGGTTAGGCCAGAGTTAAAGAAAAAAGGCTGAGGCTGGCTGTCTGTGACATGACCGGATGGGACTGGACATAATGCTGTGCATATAAAAATCGAGTTTCTGAGACTCGAGATCTACGAGGCATCTACGTGGATGCCACGTGGCATCCACATAGATCTCGAGTTTCTGAGACTCGAGATCTACATGGCAGCCACTTGGATGACACATAGATCTCGAGTTTCTGAGACTCGAGATATATGTGGATGCCACGTGGCATCAGGCCACGTCAAACCATGAAAACCGAGCATTAAAGGGTCGAGGTATGAGCGCAGAATTCGAGTCTCTGACGCTCGAGATGTTATTAAATTAATAGTTTCCAAACCGGGCCAACTAACTAAATAGTTAAAGAAAAAAAAATACTTACCTATTTCCTCCAAAGATTAGGTATTATACAAGATTACGTCATATGGATATATGCTTCCACATAAGTGTTACATTTTGTAGGACATGCTTTTTATATAGCACACTTTCTAAGTATACTAATAAAAGATTATGCCCTTGTCTACACAAGTGCAATTAAAATCCTAATACTAAATTTCTCTTAAGAATTATATAAGAAGTTTGCTTACTTTTTAAAAAAGTGCGTGAATCATCTACCATCTTTTTTTTTTTTTTGGTTTAATAATAAAATTTGGGATTTATACATTATGTAACACAAATACATTATGAACTCCTTTGCTCTAAATGAGACTATTCCAGTAATGCTTGTTTCAACTTATTTTTATTTATTTATTTATTTAGTCTATTTTAGATAAATATAGTAGGAGATTTAAAAAGTAATAATAATAAATAAATTAGAGTAAGCGACTTAGCAATTGGTCGGTCGGAAAAGCTTTGAGAGCGACTATAACTTTACACATAGATCACATATTACAAAAGGAATTAAATTAATATGGGGAAATTGGATATCAATTGCATTTTGCTATATGGTTGAAGTAATAATATATAAATCATAAATACGACGAGATATATGCATGCTAGGATAAATGAATAAAGGGTTAAAGAGAGTAGATGGGTGGCTATAAATCTTTTAGGATACGATATATGGTGGTTTTGTTTGCAACATGCATTGTTGCATCACTCTCGCATTGTGTGGGTCCCACAGGTGAATGGGACCCATACAATGTAATTCTATTTTTCTTACTATCTAGGGGAGAGATTTTTTGGGGGCTGTGGAAAATACATGGGCACCCACTTTTCTTTTCCCCACCACGCACGTCAACCAAACAAAAGAAAATGATATTCTTTCACCACATTTAAAACAAACCAAACATAACCTTAACACTTAATTTCCCTACATTAATTAAATTCCTTGTAATATGTGATCTATGTGTAAAGTTATAGTCGCTCTCAAAGCTTTTCCGACCGACCAATTGCTAAGTCGCTTACTCTAATTTATTTATTATTATTACTTTTTAAATCTCCCAACAAGAATGAAATTGATGGCTCTTGTTTGTGGTTGTTGGATGAATTAAAATATATAAATATATATATATATATTTTTATATATATATTGTTTGCCAATTTAGAAGGGAAGATGCAGTTAATTAAAAGAAGAAGTAAACCGTTACATGTTAGAAATTATTCTATATGTTCATTAAATAGGAGAATTAAATAGAGATTCAAAAAAAAGCATAACATGAGAGAATATTTGTCGAGCCATGTTAATGGTATTAGGATTCTTTCTATTTGAAGTAGATCTATTTTCACAGCGAACAAGCTTCTCAACTACTTGGCTCATGGTGGGTCTTGCTTCTTTGTCTTTTGGACAAAATGGGCTTTTGCCCTTTTCAGGCAAATTAATTATCTTTATACCCCCTTTTCCAAACTAAGTAGAGAAATGCTCCTTTTCAAAACTCGATTTATGATAAATCGAGTTAGAAATTTTTTTTTTTTTCCTGAAGCCCTATAGTGGCGTTTTAATGAGCCTATAGTGACGTTTTTTAACTCGACTTCAATGAATCGAGTTATAGGCAATTTTTTTACCTATAATTCGATTTCATTGAGGTCGAGTTAAAAAACGTCACTATAGGTCTTAAAAAACGTCACTATAGGCTCTTTAAAACGCCACTATAGGACCTAACTCGATTTATCATAAATCGAGTTTTAAAAGATGGGTATTTCCCTACTTAGTTTGGGAAAAGGGGTATAAAGCTAATTAATTTGCTCGAAAAGAGCAAAAGCCCATTTTGTCCTTGTCTTCTTTTATACACTGCAAAGCCACTTCAACCAAGATTTTCATCTTATCCATGTCACATTTGTCTCCCATTGTGAGGTCTATGATATCTTCAATCTAGGTTGTAGTAATTGCCTCTTTATTCTTTGCCTCCCTAATCCAAGTAACTAGCTTTTTGTGTTCTAATTCTACTCTATCTATGGTGTCGACGCCTATTCTTGCGCTCTTTCTAGTCACCATACCCAACACAATAATCCCGTAGCTATAAACATCTACTTTGAAGGTGATGGGTAGATTAAAGACCCATTCTGGAGCCATGTAACCGCAGGTTCCTCTTATCCTTGAGAAGCATGAATTGTTTACACCACCTCTATTTTGTAGTTTAAATAACCCAAATTTGCTAAGTTTGGTTGATAATTCGAGTCTAGAAGTATGTTCTGAGGCATTACATAGCAATGTAAAACCCAATGGTGTATTTGGGGTTTGGGTCTTGTGAGAGTGCTTGTGTGATACTCTTGTAATCTCTTTTACTTTACAATGGAACTTTCTCTGTCACTGCCAATGGATGTAGGCAATTGCCGAACTAAGTAAATTCCTTGTGTCTATTATTTTCTTCTCTCTTCTTTAATCTTGCATAAGTGGGCGTATTTTCACAATAATATATAAGTATTTTATATAAATAAAGATGTTCCTTTGTTTTTCCATTTCTTTTTAAAACTAAAAAGCGATTAGTGACTTAGAGCATTTACATCCAATTTTGTAAAAATTCTCTATTTTATACTACCAAAAAGTTAATTTATCTGCTTTCTATAATCACTTTTACAATATATTATATATCTTATTCTCCAATTTAAATTTATATTAAATAATCTAAATAACTCTTTTCATATAATTTTTTCTACTTAACAAACCAGTAGCTAAACTGAACTGAAATTAACCTAAACACTCGAATTGAATTCAGCCCAACAACCTACCCAAAATAATTAACTAACAACCCCAACCCACCACCATTTACCATCCAACCCCAACCTGCTACCATTGAAAACCTAGTCCCAACCCGCCATATCATCAATAACCCTAACCTACAACTTGAACCCAGCTAAGTGATCTATGCCTAAATTGAATATCAAACAACGTACCACACCCTAGCAACACTAATCAAATCCACTATCAAATCAAGTCGATCGATCCACCACCACGGCACCATGATGGTGGGGCCTTGACAAAAAGAGATTCAGGAGAAGAGAGATTTCTTTTTAATTTTTTTTTAAAATTTTAAAGTTAGAAATAGAAGTTATCTAATAATGCAATAATGCTATTGCTACTATTAATTTTGGAAGAAAAGTAGAAAACCGTAGCATTTTTAAATTTTGAACAGTGATAGAAAACCGAATATATGGGGTGTTTTTGTAAAATTCAATGAACAGTGCTCTCAATTTTCCATATTTAGGTATGTTTTCTTTTTACAATGAAAATGCTCTAAGTGCATGTCCCACACATCTAATTTAATGTAATTGATTGGATCTCATTTTAGTTTGCTGTGCTTGTAACCATGGTTTTAAAAACCGGTAAAGTGAAAGAATCGAAAAAGGGACTGATTATTGGTTTTCTGGTCGGACTGAGGCCAGACCAATGGTTGAACCGGATGACATCATAAATAATTTAATTATTAATTTTAAAATAAAAATTATATTTTAAGTTTTTAACTAAGAATATTCAAGTTAAACATATATATAATTTTTTTTTTTTAAAATGTGAGTTTAGTTTTCATATATTAAATTTAGGAAATAAAAATAACAAAACCCACTACCCTATATATAAAAGTTTATGACTATTAAGAATCAAATTAACAAATATAATATATATTTTTTATTATTATACATTTACTGGGTACTAACATGACCCTCTTTTTTTTCTTTTTCTTTTTTTTACCCTTCCCTTACGTTAAATGAGTTGTCCTATAAAAGTCACTTTGCTTCTTTTACTATCTCATCAATACATGTACCACACGTTTTTTTCTCCAAGATTAGTTTTTTTTTTATTTACTTATGCTTGGCAAAACGGGTAGGTCGGGTTGGGTTCTGGTCAGGTCAATTAGGTTGCAGGTTAAAATGGGTCATTTTAAGCGGGTTAAAAACGGATTTGGGTCAATTAGGTTGCGGGTCGGGTCGGGTTGGGTTGACCCTTATTTTTCACATAATTTTTTATTTTTATTTATTTTAAGAAAACAATATGTATTTGCCATTTAAAAAGTCATGCAACAAATTACTTGATGTAAAATGCATTACTTTGAATTCACCACTTATATCAAGAACTGAATTACACTTATTAATACTTATTCAATAATTTTAAAATTATACAAATCCTAACATTGCTATCTAAAATAAAATAACACAAAGATAAGTAAAAAAAATACACAAGTTTTATTTCTACACAATATTAACATCCCAAAATATAAAACAAAATTACAAATGACTTATTAGATAATTCATTTGACAAATAATAAAAACATATAAGAAATTTACAATCTTGAAAATTAATTTTATAATCTATTGTCAATTGTGGTTGGCACTTCATTTCAATTTGAGATATATATTAAAGTTTGATTATTTACTTATTTATACATGGTTTCTTTTATGAATATCATATCATTGTTAAACAACACACACTCTAGAACATATCATAATTTATTTTGAAAAGCCATTTATTTTGGACATAAATTGTTAAAAAATAGGTCTAAGTATTCATAATTTATGTTAATTTGATACTTTGACTTCACTATTTTCACTTTTTTGGTAATGTTTATCACACATGTCTACAATTTTAAATCTATGTTTTTAATTGTACTGTAACCAGATTATCTTGGCATGCACTTTGCTATTTGATATCTAAAAATCTTTACTCATTACAGAATGCTCAATCATTCATCTTTCAATTAATTTGCATACAGTTATTTAAATGTATCAATTGTTTCCTTAAAGTTTACAACAATCAATTAAACCAATATTGTCTTAATTTTATTATTTTTTTACTAGAAAAAATGTTTTAAAAAATGGTTCGGGTTCGAGTCATGGGTTGGGTCGGGTTGACCCGCAAAAAACATGGGTCGGGTAACAGGTCAACCTGTTTTTGCTTCAGGTCAAGAAATCGGGTTCGGGTCAAGTATTTTTCTGGTCGGGTTGGGTTAGAAAATTCTGACCCATTTTGCTATGACTATCATAGCCACACACACATTCCAATACTATAAAAGTAACCTCTACATGGCTCTAGGAGGTGGAGACAAGACATTGAAAAAGAAAAATGAAACACTCTCATTAATACTCCACCTACCCCACTTTTTTTAAACTCTCATTTCTCATTTCTTATCTCTTTTGGTTTTAAACGGTGATCTTGAAGTCTCTCAAACTCTCAAAGTCTCTCATGTTTCTCAAGTCTGCTGCAAATTTCAAAATAAAAATTTTCAATAAGTTGAAGTTGCTAAGGTAATCTACGATCTAGCTAAAAAATAATCAAGTATCACATTTCAATTTTTAGTTCTTTACCTCATTCTATCTTTCTCTATCTCTCTTCTTGAAGTTTTTGCATTTCCACAATCTTGGATCATCATTCTTATAGTTTTTCATGGTGGATTTGAGAAAAAAATGCTTTATTTTTTTTTGTTTTTTTGCTACAAAATGCATCAGTTTCAGTGTATTCTACAAAACCGGTTCAACCATACTGGTTTTCTGGTTAACCAGTCGATTCCCGATTAATTCCGGTTTTTTATTATTTTTCAGTTATTAGTCATAATTGGACCGGATTAATGTCCGGTTCCTGGTTGAACTAGTCGAACCGGCCGGTCTGGTCCGATTTTTAAAACTATGCTCGTAACTACCTCGTACAATAAAGAGCGTCAAAGACAGCAAATTTGGAAGTCTCGGGGTCATCTATATAGTGATGGCACGCGACTTGGTAGAGGAGACTTTAGGCTTTGTTTGGGAGTTCATAAGAAAATGGAATGGAATGATCATAAGAGAATGGAAAGAAATGGAATAGAATAGAATGCACTTAAGCATGGGAAAAGAATGGAAAAAAAATGGAATGAAATGAAATTAAGTAACCTTGATTGAATGTTTTAAAATAAAGAAATGAAAATGAATGAAATGTAAGTAATCTTACATTTTTGTACACTTTTTTAATAGGTTAATTAATAATATTTTCAATAAATTTGAAAGATTAATTTTGTAAGGATGTGTTTTGATTCACAGCCCAAGAGATTTGGACAATGGCCCAATAAGCCCAAAACAATAAATTTGTTAGAGAGTGGGCTTGTTAATAAACGTTCAATGAGTTAAAGTATAGATCCCAGTAGGCTAGTT
>NW_027069484.1:1473030-1475043 GCF_002906115.3 Quercus suber
AAAAAAAAAAAAAAAAAGACTCTTTCCGATCATATCTACCTAGATAGGACTACTTTAACCTCTAAGGTATCTTAGAGCCTTTAGACAATTAGCCCACATTCTCATCAGAGTCATATTTCACTCAGCAAAAATATGTAACGTGTGGTGATGATATGATGTGTGCTTATAATTAAGCTACTACTTTAGAGTAATTTTTCTTAAGCATCTCAGAGTCATTTTTCTTTTTTCTTTTTTTTGGCTTTAAACTTCACCCATCTCACAATGGTGAAGCATATCTTAAGCATCCTCTGCGACTAGACACAACAATAATAGTGAGTCTTAATACAAAGCTGAAAAATATCCAAAATTGATTTTGAAACAAATATTAATTTTTAGTCATTTGTTGATTTCTATCTATTTAACTGTCAAAATTTGCCAAATTATCATGAAGCAGAACTTTATGCTAAATAGATTTATATTTTTGTGAGATTTTTTTTTTCCTCTCTTTTTTTGAAATTCAAAAACCATTTTATAACTAGTATTTATGTTATATCGATTCATATTTTTGTTGACAAAGTCAATAGGCATATTTTATTTTCCTTTTATTCGAAAAGTTAAGTTTGGTTTTACGCTTTGTTATTTGTGAATGTAAGAAAATTTGACGGTCACATTCTAATATGAAAAATAAATTCGTTTTGTCTTTGTTCTTTGTTAATGTAGTCTTTGGCATACTCAAATCCTACATGATTGCTTCCTATTTTTGAAAATCATTAGGATATTAAAAATAGAGATTTAGATAAGTTGTTTATCATTTTACATCATGGTAGATTTATGAATCATGATTTTTTTTTTTCTTAACATTTCCACGATTTTAATAACATTATCTCCCTCTTTGATCATAATTAAAAAAAATTGCATCTATTTCTCCCCCTCCAATTAGATGTATTCATATAACTCTATAACAAACATAATATAGAATTACTTATAATGGTCGGTTTGTATCTTCCAGCAATATTCATGTGCATTTGCAATTCATTATTGTTGGATAAAAAAGAAAGAAGGTCATATTTTTCTATGTAATTGGCTAATCCTTTTATAAAAAGCACTTTACTTGTAATTGGGTAGATCTAAGTTGGTTTAATGTATCAAAGAGTATGTTGTTCAAGCATATCAAAAAATAGCATTAAAGACATGAAGGTTGATCCAAGAAATAAGTGAAAAAAGACTGTTTCATTAAGTCTCAGCACAAACTTGACCGATGCTGCTATTGAGAACTATTGAGAACTACGATTTCAAAAATCTCAAATTTGAAATTCGGCCCATGATGACTTCAATGATTAGACTTTCTCTTCTTACAACCCTAATAATATATAAGGCTTATTTTCAAGACCGGCTCAATGAATTTGGGGGCCCTAGGCGAAAGCTTTAAACGAGGCCTTTTATTATATTTAATTATAAATTCATATATTTTTTTCAATTAAAATTTATTTTTCTTGCTTTTTGAGAGGCAAAATTACTAATTAAATTTATTTCTTTTTCTGCAAGATTTTGTTTTTTACTAGTAATAAATTTGTCCGTAGCTCCTTTTTGAGAATCAATTAGTTCTTCTCTTTGTCTTTTTTTTTTTTTTTTTTTCATATCCAGATAAATATTTTCTAGTAGACATTTGTAATTAAAAAATATTTAGGAATAAATGAAACACAATCTATAATAAAAAAATTACAATTTAACTAGAATAATATAAATTTAATGTATAAAACAATAGAACCTGTTTGATCAAATGCACAATTGCAGCTTTACTTAATATGATCACTTTACACTTTAAACCTGCACAAAAAAAATTAAAATTAATATTAGTACAAAGTAAATTATTCTAAATTTATAATTTTGTTATTAATACTCTTTTTTTTTTGTGTAGCACAGTAGCAGTAAACCTTTTTTTTTAGCATAATGAGTAGGATTCAACTTGATCTACTAAGACTAAAACCTAGCCACTATCCCTCTAAATCTGATTTCTTAAAAAAAAAAAAAAAA
>NW_027069484.1:1479370-1481975 GCF_002906115.3 Quercus suber
GCTGTGACAATATGTCAGCTATTGCAATGACTAAGAATCCTGTTTTTCATGCAAGGACAAAGCACATTGAGCTTAGGCACCATTTTATTCGAGACTTGGTTGGTGAAGGTGAAATCCAATTGCAATTTGTCAGTACCAATGATCAGCTAGCAGATGTTCTCACCAAAGCAGCTACAGTTGACAGAATGGAGTGGTTCAAGAAGCAATTAAAGATTACAAATTAAGAGGGGGTGTTAGAATTAATTTGTAATTTTAATGAGAAATTTCTAGATAATGGCTGTTAGTATTTCAGGTCTGTTGGTGTTCTATGTTCCTAAGGGTCAGTTACTTGTATCTAGAAGTCTAGAAGGCTCTTTCAAGTATAAATAAGTGCTATTGTACTGGTTTATGCAGATCAGAAAAATCTGCCTAGCATTGTGCAGGAGCAGCAGCTCTGCATCACAAAAAATAAGCCTTGTAATCCATTGCTATTTATCAATAAAAACACCGCCTATGCCAACAATATCTGTGTTTCATGTTATTAGTTTTGAATAGCCTTTGTAAATGAGCGTACATTGCGTGCAATGTATATAGGAGAATTAGAGAAACGAGGGGCCGTTTGGTAATGTTGTTTTAGTATTGTTGTTTATATTTTTTAAAAATATGTATGAGTGAAAAATTGTATGAAAATACATGTAATGTTGTTTAAAAACTAAAAAATATTGCTTAAAATCACGTACCAAATGGCTCCAGATGTCTATGTTTCACGTCATTAATTTTGAAATGTCTTTGTAAATGAGGGTACATTGCGGGGCAATGTATATGGGAGAAACATGCCAGACAGACACATAGCCCTATATGTCATTATCTAACTGTCCTGGATAGCAACAGTATGAACAATTGTACATGGTTTAGAATTAATGGTTAGAGACTAGATTTCTATTCGTTTTGAGCTGTCAATGAATTTGTGATCCATCCTTGGTAAAAAAAAAAAAAAAAAAGTATCTAGAATCCGCTTGGCTTTACTTGGAAAATATTATTACAAACAAAATTCCAATACCAATTTCGATCATTCTAGTCAACTATGACTTGACCATGAAGAAGAAGAAGAAGAAGAAGAAGAAGAAGAAGAAGAAGAAGTTGTCAATGAATTTGTGATCCATCCTTGGTCATAAAAAAAAAAAAAGTATCTAGAATCTGCTTGGCTTTACTTTGGAAAATATTATTACAAACAAAATTCCAATACCAATTTCGATCATTCTAGTCAAGAAGAAGATTAGAAGAAGAAGAAGAAGAAGAAGAAGAAGTTGTAAAAGATTATAAATTGGCTTGACCATCTCTATATTAATTTATCAAAGAAGAAGAAGAAGATCATTCTAGTCAACTATGACTTGACCATCTCTATATTAATTTATCGAAAATAAGAAGAAGAAGAAGTGGTGTGACAATAAATATAATTGGTATTATTTAATAAGATAATATATACATGTTTAAATTATTTATTGTAATTGAAGACACTTTAATCTTAATTTGTACGATCTATTAGTAAAAGAAAAAGTGATGTTGCTCTAGAGAAATAGATTCATTCCTGACCTTCAGAAATTGTAAAAGAAGTACCTGTGCATTGACTGAAGTCGGTGCCATTCAATCAAGGCTAGCAGTTCTCCCTCGATTATACGTCAAATAAAGCAAGGAAATTGGATATCAATTACATTTTTCTGTGGTTGAAGTAATAATAAATCATAAATATGGTGAGATATATGCATGCTAGGACAAATGAATAAAGGGTTAAAAACCTTAAGGTTATAGTGTTGCTAATTGCTGGACCTGGTAAAATTGTTGTTTTATGTCGCCAATATCCTGCCTCCATAATCAGCAAATAGTGTGTAGACTAGTTTTCTCGCGAAAATGGCCAAATACCACAATTTTTTGAGATTTTTAGCAAAAAATCACAGTTTTGGAAATAAATGGCAATCTACCACTTTTTCTAGTACTCAAGTTTGGTGAACTCGAGTACCCTATTTTATAGTTCCACCGTGGCTGTTGAGCTGGAAATTTGTGATTAAAAAAAATAAAGTGGTACTCGAGCTTGGTAAACTCGAGTACCATGCAACACAGTACTCGAGTATAGCAGGATCAAGTACCATTTATAAAAAAAATTACAGAAATTTTTTTTTCTACAGTACTCGAGTTTACCAAACTCGAGTACTGTGTAATTTTGTTTTTATTTATTTATTTTTTTTTGTTTTTGTTTTTTTTGCTTGAGGATAATTGACAAATAAACAGAAAGATAAAAATAAGTAGCTTTTCTATGTTTTTATTTATTTAAATAGAAGCATTGTAAGATATAGAGATTTTAATTTTGAAATATGAATTTAATTTCTACATTGATTAAAATTGTTCATTGTTTTCTCATAAAAATTGTTCACTATTTTCTGTATAAACTATTTCTACGATTTATGTAGAAATAGTTTATACAGAAAATAGTGAACAATTTTTATGAGAAAACAATGAACAATTTTAATCAATGTAGAAATTAAATTCATATTTCGAAATTAAAATCTCTATATCTTACAATGCTTCTATTTAAATAAATAAAAACATAGAAAAGCTACTTATTTTTATC
>NW_027069484.1:1483743-1574188 GCF_002906115.3 Quercus suber
ATAGGTTTTACACCCTATCCTTATAGAATTTAATCTCTTAGACAAATGATTATATGTATCTTTAGAAAATTCTTAGTTTATAAAGATGTGATGCTACTCCAAAGAAGTAGTGCTATTCATTTTGACAAAAAGATACTCATTCCATCCCATTTTGTTTATTCTGTTTGAAAAGTCAAACTTTTTAAGGGAACGTCATTTATTGTCTTGTCTACCTTTTAAAAATATATAAATTTCTAAAACTACCTTTTTTTTAGAAGAAATTTCCAAAACTACCCTTCAATAAATTTATAAAAAATTGAATTAGTAAATTAATAAGAGTATAATAGAAATATTAGTAAATTAATGACTTTTATTTTAAAAATTAAACAATATTTTGGGACATTCAAAAATAAAATAAAAAACAAACAAAATAAAATAGAGAAAGTCCTATTTACGTGATGTATTTTATACATTATGATTTATACCTAAAAACGTAATTTAAAGTCACCCTAAAAAAACAGTGTTGTAAGGAAGTCACGAAACTTCCATATAGCATTGACTTAAAGTCAGTGCTATTTCAGTCAAGGCCGGCAACTAGTCTCGGATCCGGATCCTCTCGATTTCCCTTTGAAATGGAGAGGCTCCAGTTCACGGTGTGGATTTGAAATGGAGAGCATCAATGGTCAAAAATGTGCCAGCTCATTTAAAATGTTATCACACACTTAATTGGGGTTAGACACTTAAACTAGAGGTTAGTTTAACTCAACCGGACAAAAAACTTTACACCACTGACCACAGCCACATAGCAAACCAAAACTGAAAATACACCTTCATCATAATGAACAAGTGACAAACCCAGAAAATTCACAATACTCAAACCCAAAAAAAAAATTCACAAAACCAAAACCCAAACCCACCATGGCTCTGATTAGATTTTGCTCACGTCCCACATCCATACCCACAGCCACACCACAACCACGGCCACCACTAGATCGGCTACCCAAAGTCGAAAACAGAGAGTGAGGCATGAGAGAGAGAGGGACGAACGGATGGTGAGAGAAAAATCCAAGAGAGAGAGCGATCGATCTTACCGTTGATGGCCAAAATCAATTTAAGCAAAAAAAATTAAAGAGAGAAGTCTCAACCAATGGTGAAGCGATCGGCGGTGGCGTCGGAGGAGAATCCCGACAAGCCAATCATCGGGAAGCCGAGCTACGACGGTGTGATCTCCGAGAGAGTCTCCGGCCGGAAATGGAAGCAGACGAGGAAGCCCAGGGCGTCAACAACTCAGGTGAGGAAGGGTTCGAACTTTGAGAAGAGGCAGAAGGAGAAGGAGATAAAGAAGGCGTACAAGGAGAGAATGACGGAGCTGAAGGAAAAGAACCTCCTCAAGGTTGTTCCTGATGATTTGCTCGGCAACAAGAAGAAAAACTAGTCACTTTTGTTATCTTAAATTCTCAATTTATGTGTTTTTATTTCAATTTTGTGTTCATTTTGTTGGTTCTTCTTGTAATCTCAAATTTTGGATGGGATTTTCCCAGAGTTTAATAGTGATTGGATTAGATTAAAAAAAAAAGTTTATATATTGGTAAAATTTTATATTTTTAGCTTTGGTTATCTAATTTCTGAATGGTAGAAATTGCTTTTGTAATCTCTAGTTCTATTTTGTTTGAGTTTCATCAACTCTGCAAACCTATTTTGATAATTCGATAGTTGGGGTTGGGGGATTTGAACCCCACACTCTGCATAGTATTGTTCAAAATTGTATGGTAGTAGTCTCACATAAACTTCTCTCTTTAATTTTTTTTGCTTAAATTGATTTTGGCCGTTAACGGTAAGATCGATTGCTCTCTCTCTTGGATTTTTCTCTCACCATCCGTTCATCCCTCTCTCTCTCATGCCTCACTCTCTGTTTTCGACTTTGGGTAGCCGATCTAGTGGTGGCCGTGGTTGTGGTGTGGTTGTGGGTATGGATGTGGGACGTGAGCAAAATCTAATCAGAGCCATGGTGGGTTTGGGTTTTGGTTTTGTGAATTTTTTTTTGGGTTTGAGTATTGTGAATTTTCTGGGTTTGTCACTTGTTCATTGTGATGAAGGTGTATTTTCAGTTTTGGTTTGCTGTGTGGGTGTGGTCAGTGGTGTAAAGTTTTTTGTCCGGTTGAGTTAAACTAACCTCTAGTTCAAGTGTCTAACTCCAGTTAAGCGTGTGATAACATTTTAAATGAGGTGGCACATTTTTGACCATTGATGCTCTCCATTTCAAATTCACACCGTGAACTGGAGCCTCTCCATTTCCCTTGGAAATGGAGAGGATCCGGATCCACTAGTCTCTGTCCTCCTTGCCATACCGTACGTAAAAAAAATCAAAAAAACGAGTCCTTTTATTTATTTATTTATTTATTTTAGGGATAAACATAATAGTCTTGCTTCTAAGTCCACTCATTTTGATCTTTAAAGCCAATCACAGTTAGGGATAATGTTACTATTTTTATTTTTCACAATTTACACTCTCTCATGTCAAAGTTTTTTTTAAAGAAGTTGTGAAATAGAGAAGCACATCATAGTTTCCCAAACCCATCCCTTGTTTTCGCTTTCATAAAGTTCATGGCTACTACCATTTTGTTCCTCCTCTCTTTTGCATTATTTGCTCCATTCTCATCTTTAACAGCGGAAGCTATGAGTAAAGGAGCATCTCTTTCCGTTGAGAATCCAGAAGTTTTGATATCACCAAATGGTGTTTTCTCTGCTGGCTTTTACTCTGTCGGTGATATCTAGATCAAAGACATGAAAAAGATGTTTGTTTAATAATTCTATCACCATCCACACACATTCACTAGAATTTATTTTTCAATCCAATTGAAATGTTTAATAAATTGAATTAGGGTTTATCACATGCACACACATTAAATTCAACATGCAAATTAATTGATAACATATTGGATGATGTGATATGAATGTTGGTTACTATAGTTTAGAAGACTGGTTTCACCAAGCAAGATGGGTGCCTAACACCTTTCCACCTTGTAACATAGCCTCCGAACTTAGATCAAGGGTTGATAAATCAATGTTTATCCTTCTAATTTTAAATTTCTAGATTGTAACTAGGAAACAATGCCATGTATTTTATCTTAGATTATATCTAGAAGCAAAGTCATGTAATTTTCCTATGATCAATGTAAATTCAATTTCAAATTAATAAAATGAGAAAATTTTCAATGTTGGTTTTCTTATTTATTCCAATAATTAAATAAGTGGCGACTCCATTGTAAAACTCTTAATCTAAAGGGGAAAATATAATCAGTCGAACCTTCATTTTGAGAGGCAATAACACGACTCCACCCATTCACATGGGTTTGGCCCAACATCCCAAAAAAGGGGTCGGGGGCGCAGTTTCTCATAATAAGGCCTAGGCTTAGGTTTTGCAATGGTAGCTTACTGTACCCCCTTCTTATAGAAGGAGTTTGCCCATATGGGGCTTTTTAGTCGTTATTCCATTTATCTATCGCTTTCTTGTACTTTTCATATATTTATGAAGATCTCTATCTTACTGCTAAGTGTATGTATTCTTTCAATAACTCTAGTTTTTTTTGGATAATTTGATTTGCATTGCTTTGCTTCTAAGTTCATTCTAATTACCTTCCCTTACCATAACTCTTTAGCTTTGTTTAACAACCCAACGAACCTAGTATGAAGAAGGTCTTGTCTATAGTAACCAAATTAGGCACTAATTTACCCAAGGCAGGTGATCCGAGGAATCGATCTAGGCTGAGATTTGATTTAACCCTTAAATTAGGCATTAATTTACCCAAGGCAGGTGATCCAAGGAATCGAACCTAGCCGATATTCTGTTTAACCCTTAGAAGAATTTAGGCATTAATTTACCCAAGGCAAGTGATCCGAGAAATCGAACTTGGCCAAGGTTCTATTTAACCCTTTAAAAGAATTCAGGCATTAATTTACCCATGGCAAGTAATCCAAGGAATCGAACCTAACCGAGGTTCTGTTTAACTCTTAGAAGAATTTAGGCATTAATTTACCCAAGGCAGGTGATCCAAGGAATCGAACCTGGCCGAGGTTCTGTTTAACCCTTAGAAGAATTTAGGCATTAATTTACCTAAGGTAGGTGATCAGAGGAATCGAACCTGTCTATATCAGATTCTCATTTTCAAGCACTCCCAATTCCCAAACAAAACTAAAAATAAAAACAAAATGACACCTCTAGTTATAAAAGCACTGGAGGTAAGCCAAACTCCATTTTAAATACCTTATTTGGAACCACCTCTCTTGGTTTTAGTTTTATCATTCTAGCCACCGTTATAGGAGTTTTTTTTTTTTTTTTTAATTTCTGAATTTGTTTTTAATTAACATTTTTTAGAAACAAATAATTAAATATTAAATTAAGTGCAAAACAACGTTGTTTTAAGGATTTAATGACAATAGTGGGTGGTAAGTTAATGGAGAACTGAATTTGGATGTTTTGAAACTTAGATGACTAAAAATGAGAGAATGCAAACTTAGAAAATTGAAATGAACAGTAGTGAAACTTAGAGGGTAAGTTTGGTATTTGGCCTTGATTTTATAAACTATTTTTTTTTTTAGTAAACAGTAATATTTATTAAAACACACACGAAAATAGTAATATTAGCGTTTTAAACTGGGTTTATAATACATTACATAACCAGAATATAACTACAAAAGGGCTTAACCTTTGTAGTTGTAGACTGGGGTTATAAACGGTGGACACTAAACACACACAACTAATGTGGGATAAACATCATTTTTTTTTTAATAAACAATATTACTTATTCACACACACAAAAATAGTAATATTAATGTTTTAAACTGGGTTTATAATACATTACATAACCACACAATTTTCCCAAGCTTTTCATCCAATATAATTTCAACATACAATTAATTTTAAATCAACCAATTAATGGACCAATTAAAATTAACTGATCATAATCCTACAGGATCAAACCCAAATTATACTGATGCATGTTAGCTTTTAAATTTTGATTTTTGTGGTATGTTTTGATTGGATAATCCGAGGCTCATAACACACCATTTTGAACCTAAATTCTCAAGAATTATTTTATAAAAGCAATTGAAAGTTTAAAGGTTCAAATTACAACTTTGCCCTTTGGAGTGTGAAATGACCAATTTGCCTCCGCTTAAATTATGGTTGTAAAATGGGCATCTACAGTACTATGGCTTGTTTCTGGCCTATATATAAAGGCCTCCTCGTGTACATACAATATTCATCAAGTCAATATACTGAATATTCCTTCTCAACACATTGACTAATTGGGAATCCACCTAGATGCAGTTCTTGGTATTGTTTCTTTATCACAATTTCTATTTCATTTTTTAAATTAAACTAATGAATCTATGGAATGGACATTGCATCGCTTGTTCAAGACATGGACTCAAAAAGTTTCGAGAGTTATGCAGGACTTCACACAGTTCTTTCCTGCTTAGATATGGAGAGTCTCATATGACTCGTGTGGGAAGCATTCTCTACAGTGATTTTTCCCCCCAAAAAAAAAAAAAAATGGGTACCTACCTACAGGACTTCACAGTTGTTTCCTCGACTGGGGTGTCATGCTTAGATATGGAGTCTCCTATGACTCATGTGGGTAGCATTCTCTACCGTGTGAAGTTCAAAGTATCAGACAATACATAATTGTTATACCTGGCTTGGGGACAAACCTTACATATTGTTGACACAATTGTAACCTTTTTCCATATTCTGAAGAGCACAAAAATCGTAGCACATCCCCAAGTTTTCCAACTCATGTTACAAGGAAAATGAAGGTTAAGAAAAAAGGAGGGTGAGGGGAAACAGAATGAAAAAGAAAATAGGGAATAAAAAAAATACAGCAAATAAAAGTAAGAGAAAGTTATTACTTGATTAATACATTTCCAATGAAGTCATTTATGCAAGACAGGTGCATGACTCTAATACTGGAGGTAGCCACCGCCATCAACTGTTGTTTTGACCAACTGAACTAACTTATCTCAATCACAGCTCGATCGACAATACTTCCCCGGTCAAGATCATGCAATGCTTGGACTGCCTCCTCAAATTTATATTTTCTAGAAACTGCATCAGAGATACTGAAGATACCAGTTTCTGAGTCTAACCAACTTGGGTAGATCTTGCCTTGGCTTTGCTCCGTAGGAGCTAATGACTTTGATCTGTTCCATGAGATGATCGCAAGAAAAATTGCATGTTGGAACATGCAGAACAATCCAAAATCATGCTCAACAAGCACGGGACAACGTAAATTGTTACAGCAAAATTATCTTTGTACACATATATATAGTGCTATAGGTGAGCTGGTCAAACTCTCACCCATGTTCAATGTCGGGGGGTTGGGGAGAGATATCTAAAAATTTACCTATGGAGATTGAAAATTTGAAACCAACTTTTAGATATTTCAAATGCAAAGGAAAATGAAGCCTTTAATAATACTTTAAGAAACACAACAAAGATATCATAATAAGACACCACTAAGTATAGAATGCAAAAAAAACCGATAAACAATATAGGACATTTAATATATAGAGATAGGTTCAAGTTACATTTGGTGTAACTCTAAAGAGTTACACATTTTTTAAACCATTGGATTTAAGTATATCCAACGGTTAAAAAGAGACTACAATTATTACAAATATACTAATTAGAATCTAATTAATTACCTTTATTTATTATCTTCTAAACCTATCTCTAAACCCAAAAAAAGTTTTACTTGTGACTCTCTCTCTCATTTATGTCTCTCTCTCTCTCTCTCTCTCTCTCTCTCTCCCCGTTTTTCTCTCTACGTTTCTCTCTCTCTTTCTGGCAACTGTGTTGCTCAAGTGACTTGTAGTAAATGGTAACAATGTTTTGAGTATGATTTTTTATTACTCTGAGCACAGATTTTTACAGCTAAATTTTTTTCTTCTTCTCACTTTTCATTGGAGAAATTCTGTGAATTGTATGTTGTAACATAAAGAGATTTCCTTTTTACCCTGTAGGTGCACTTGCACGGACTATTGGCTGGCGTGATCTTGGTTTTACACATACGAGTTTCTTAATGATGAAGTGTGACTTCGTCAGCCAATGAATGCAATCAGAGACGAACTGAAACCTCGTGAATGACCTTTCCTGATGGATGGTCACCGGTGTGGTGCCTGCCACAACGTCTCCGATGCTAAAGTCAGTGTCGAGAATTATATGAGAGCAAAACAAACGCACAACCTCAATGTAAAAGAAATGTTCATACCTCTCTCGTTGGGGGATGTGAAGGATTTATATATGTTGTTGTAGATTTTAGCCGTTGGGTGATTTATGGTGCTTTAACTTCTCTCTGTGTAACGCCTGCTGGCATTATTAAGTGGCTTTAAGTTGGTCCCAACGGTCTGTTCGCCTGGATGTGTAACCGCCCCTTATCATTTACTGATGGTAATGATGGAGGGGATATCCTCGTCAATGACGTGTGTTCTCGTCACTATCGATCTTCCTCGTCGTCGGCCTTACCTCTTGCAGGATCTATTTCGTCAGTCCCATCAGTTGCCCCCGGATTCCATGGTCGTCATGACGCGTCGTGTTGACCGAGGAATGTGAAAGGTTTCTGGGCAGCAGGCGGTCGGGTTTTTGAGCCGCATTTAATGTGCTGCGGCGGTTCCTTTTGAGTTATGGCCCACGTGGCGCCTTTTGGTTGGAGGAGTTAAGACTGCATATGATGAGCCTCCTTGATTTTCCCGCTGGTTTTTCAGCTTCCCAACATTTGGTTTTTAAACTTCTCCTTTCCCCTTCATTTTCTTTTCACTTTTTCGAAAAACTCCCTTTCAACATTGCTCTGGTGTTCTTCTTCTCCCCAGCGATTTTCTGCGCAGCGCCATAGTTGTCTTCTCCGAGGTAAGTTTTTTTCTTTCTTTGGCTTTCTTTTTCCCTTGATCTCTTTTGTTGTTGTCAATTTCTGATTTTTTATTTTTTTTATTTTTGCCTTGCTGGTTGCTTCTTTGTTTTTCTTCTTCTTTGGTTTTGGGGCACTTTAGACCTCCTATTTCCTAGCTTTCCATGTGCAGTAGCCTTAAGGTTAGGTTGGAGTGCCCTTCAATTTCATTCTTGTTTGCTCGATTAGGGGGGGTTTTAGGGACTTTCCCTCACTTAGAAAACTTTATTTACGAGGGCAATAGTTTGGCTGTCGTGTTGGCTAATTTATTGCCAATCCTTCACCAATCTATTGAGTGGTTTGAAGAATTAGTGAGGGGAAGGACGATGTCAGAAGTTAGGTCTAGTGAGCTTGATACTGGGCTGTCGTCTAGCGGCGGCCCAGCAGAAAGGGATACGGCTGTCTCCGTCCCTCGTGAGGTTAGGGCTTTCCATGCCCTGGAGGAAAGGTGTGGATTGGACGATGATACCCTTAGAAGATTTCGTGATAGATTCCAATTCCCAGACCGGGTTAGGGTTCGTCTGCCTAATGAGGAGGAACGGGCTTGCCACTTCTTCCCAGGCGAGGTGTGCTTCTATGAGTCCGCCTTCGTCTGTGGGTTGAGGTTTCCCGTCCATCCTGTCGTGATGGAGTTGCTAGATCAGTTTGGCATTGCTCCCGGGCAACTCATGCCAAATTCGTGGAGAATATTGGTTAGTTGTATGGGCATATGGCTGGCTGCCCTGGACGGAGACATGCTTAGGGTAGATGAGTTTAATTATTTGTATCGTTTGAAAGCATCGAAAGAGCACGGGTACTATGAACTGGTGCCATGGGAGAGGAGTACTAGGATCGTCAAGAAGTTACCCTCGTCCTTTAGATACTGGAAGTCCAGGTTTTTCTTTGTATCTGGGGACGATTTCGAAACCCCTTCGGGCGAGGTTTGGGGTGATCTCCCGAGATTGCATCGTCGGTGGGGAACCCCGACTCTAGGTGCGTTAATATTCCCTTTGATATACTAATCCTCCTCGTCTATGTCCTTATCGTCATTGAATATTTCGCCTTTTTTTGTGTAGTTAAGAGACGACCCAAATTGAAGAGCAGGTACAAGAGCCGAGTTCAGAAGGCGATCGAATACGCACAGACGATCGAAAACTGGGACGACTTGGTTGATCCAAGAACGCTCGCCTTCTATTGCCTGGGGCCAGATCCGTCAGACTTTGTTCTGCGCAACATTGAAATTGAGGGGAAGAAGAGTAAGTATTGAGTTCGTCGGTATCTACGCAGCAGTTTTTTTTTTAACAAGTGTTTTCTTCTCTGCAGAGATGACGACAAAATTTAACAAGGAGTTGTATGCTAAGATGAGATCCAAGAAGAGTGAGCCTCTGTCCAATTTAGGAAAAAAGGCCGTGCGTGTCACCGGGAAGAGCAGTTCGGCGCTTCCTATTTCCTCTGCCAGCCCAGTCGCGTCGGGGGTCGCGACGACGAGGACTGCTTCTCCTACTACCTCGTTGGAGGAGATTGAGGTTACCCCGGCTTCAAAAAGGCCGAGGTTATCCGAGAAGGAGAAGGAGAAGGAGAAGAGTGTGCCTCGTCCATCTACTCTCTGGACTGACGAGAGGCTGGCCGTGGATAGGGCCCACGAGGTGGTGACCGCTGCAGATTTGAAAGTTTTGTCAGGTGTCCCATTTAATGACGTGGCGGCTCGACACGTCCATAAGCTCGTGCAGGTAAACTTGTTTGTGTTCATTCCTTTCTTCGTTCCCTTCTTTGCATCATTTCTTTTTGTTGACGACCATGAACGTTTTTCTTCAGGTACTGGGTGAGAGTATGCACATAGCTTCTGAATATCTCACTCAGGAGACGAAGGTAGCGTCTTTAACGTCCAGGATGGAGACCTTGGAAGCGAAGAATTCCACGCTGCGGAAAAATCTCATTGAGTCTATGGGCGAGTCCGCTTCCTTGAAGGAGAAGTTGAAAACTCTGGAAGACGAGCTAAGGGTGGAGCGTCAATTGACGCTGGAGAAGGATGAGCAGCTTATAAGTACTAAGGAATCGTTGAAGACGATAGCTGCGAGGTCAATTGAAGCATTCCAGACAACGGAGGAGTATAGCACCGTCTTGTTCAGCTGGTACTTCAAAGGATTTGAGCTATTGAGGAGGTATTTGCTGAAGCATCCTTCTGGGGTGGATATGGAGAAGCTAGACTTGGAGGAGGTCGATCAGGAAATGGCAGCTGACGAGGCTGGCAATTCTTCTGCCATCGTGCCTTTTGCCCGTGAGGATGCTCCTGCTGACGACGCTCCAGCTACTGACGACGCTCCAGCTGATGATGGTGCTACCAATGCCTGACCCTGATACTTAGGAAAACTTTTGTTGTGGAAATTTCACACCCCTTTTTTTTGTGTGCCCACTGTGGTTTCTTGGGCCAAATGTTTGAACAATTTTATTTTGGTAACCCAGTGTTTATGGGTTTTATGTAAAAACAATGGTAATCACCCTTCAGTTTGGGGTTTTTAAACTGAATTTATCTCGTACTTACTTGACTTCGCCATATGCTTGACTGTTTGTATGTTTGACGAGTTTTGCTTGGGTCCATATGCTGTGAAGGTTTCTTATACCGATCTTCCTTTTTCCCGTCCATAGCAGTTCTCTTGCTATTTAGACTTTTTTGTCTGGATTTACAATCGTCAGTAGTTTACATCCGTCAGTGCGGAATCTTACTACTTAGCCAATTTTTTGGCTTTCATACTTTTTTATCGTCAGTAGCTTACATCCGTCAGTGCGGAATCTTACTACTTAGCCAATTTTTTTGGCTTTTATACTTTTTGTATCGTCAGTAGTTTACATCCGTCAGTGCGGAATCTTACTACTTAGCCAATTTTTTGGCTTTTATACTTTTTTTATCGTCAGTAGTTTACATCCGTCAGTGCGGAATCTTACTACTTAGCCAATTTTTTGGCTTTTATACTTTTTTTATCGTCAGTAGTTTACATCCGTCAGTGCGGAATCTTACTACTTAGCCAATTTTTTGGCTTTTATACTTTTTTTATCGTCAGTAGTTTACATCCGTCAGTGCGGAATCTTACTACTTAGCCAATTTTTTGGCTTTTATACTTTTTGTATCGTCAGTAGTTTACATCCGTCAGTGCGGAATCTTACTACTTAGCCAATTTTTTGGCTTTTATACTTTTTTTATCGTCAGTAGTTTACATCCGTCAGTGCGGAATCTTACTACTTAGCCAATTTTTTGGCTTTTATACTTTTTGTATCGTCAGTAGTTTACATCCGTCAGTGCGGAATCTTACTACTTAGCCAATTTTTTGGCTTTTATACTTTTTTTATCGTCAGTAGTTTACATCCGTCAGTGCGGAATCTTACTACTTAGCCAATTTTTTGGCTTTTATACTTTTTTTATCGTCAGTAGTTTACATCCGTCAGTGCGGAATCTTACTACTTAGCCAATTTTTTGGCTTTTATACTTTTTTTATCGTCAGTAGTTTACATCCGTCAGTGCGGAATCTTACTACTTAGCCAATTTTTTGGCTTTTATACTTTTTTTATCGTCAGTAGTTTACATCCGTCAGTGCGGAATCTTACTACTTAGCCAATTTTTTGGCTTTTATACTTTTTTTATCGTCAGTAGTTTACATCCGTCAGTGCGGAATCTTACTACTTAGCCAATTTTTTGGCTTTTATACTTTTTTTATCGTCAGTAGTTTACATCCGTCAGTGCGGAATCTTACTACTTAGCCAATTTTTTGGCTTTTATACTTTTTGTATCGTCAGTAGTTTACATCCGTCAGTGCGGAATCTTACTACTTAGCCAATTTTTTGGCTTTTATACTTTTTTTATCGTCAGTAGTTTACATCCGTCAGTGCGGAATCTTACTACTTAGCCAATTTTTTGGCTTTTATACTTTTTTTATCGTCAGTAGTTTACATCCGTCAGTGCGGAATCTTACTACTTAGCCAATTTTTTGGCTTTTGTTAAATCCATTGAGCGAGCCTGTATAAACACAAATATTGGCTGAATAATCTGTTTATTGAGTATTATTGACGAATACGTCCTTACATTACATCTACTGATGGTATTTCTTCAAATGTTCAATGTTCCATGGTCTTGGGAGTCTTTGTCCGTCTAAGGTCTCCAGATGGTAGCTGCCTTGCCTGGAGTAGTGAATGACTTTGTACGGTCCTTCCCAAGTAGGGCCGAGCTTTCCTTGGGCTGGATTTTTGGTGGCCGGGGTTACTTTGCGCAGGACGAGGTCTCCTATGTCGAGTCGCCTGAGCTTCACCCTTTTGTTGTAGTATTCAGCCATCTTCTTCTGGTATCCCGTCATCCTGCTGAAGGCTTTGTCTCGTACTTCGTCAAGGCAGTCTAGATCGACTCGCAACAAATCGTCATTCTCTTCTTCGTTGAATGCTTCCCGTCGGGTACTGGTGACTCCGACTTCGACAGGGATTACTGCTTCTGTACCGTATGTAAGCCTGAATGGGGTTTCTCCCGTCGGCGTCCTGGCCGTGGTTCTGTAGGCCCACAGGACGTTGGGTAGTTCTTCTGGCCAGGCACCTTTCGCATCGTCCAGCCTGGCCTTTATGATCCTGAGCAACGTGCGGTTCGTTACCTCCGTCTGTCCATTCGCTTGGGGGTGGCCTGGCGACGAGAATTGGTTCTTGATGCCTAGGCCTGAGCAGAAGTCCCTGAAACCCTGGCAATCAAATTGTCGTCCGTTGTCTGATATGATCGTCCTTGGGATCCCGAACCTGCATATTATATTCTTCCAGACGAAGCCCTGGATTCTGGTTTCGGTGATGGTCGCCAGTGCCTCTGCTTCAACCCATTTAGTGAAATAATCAATAGCAACTAGCAAAAATTTTACCTGACCTTTTCCCTGAGGCAGGGGGCCAACAATGTCGATTCCCCATTGCGCAAACGGCCATGGGGATGTTATCGTCGTCAGCTTTTCTGATGGCAGGGATTGGACATTCCCGAACCTCTGACATTTGTCACATCTCTTGACGAACCTTGACGCATCGTCCTGCATGGTTGGCCAGAAGTACCCAGTTCGCATAATCTTTCTTACCAGGGATCTCGGCCCAGCGTGGTCCCCGCAGATCCCTTCGTGTACCTCTCTCATGATGTATTCTGCCTCTCCTTCGTCAACGCACCTCAAGTATGGCATGGAAAAACCTCTCTTGTATAGGGCGTCATTGAGAATCGTGAATCTGGCGGCTCTCTTCTTGATCTTCCTGGCTTCGTCTACGTCCTGGGGCAGGTGTCCATCCTGGAGAAAAGACATTATGGGTGTCATCCAGCTGCTTTCGCCCCGGACTGCAAATGTTAAAACTTCTTCTATGCTGGGGTTTTTCTGCATCTCCATCATCAGGTCTGTCCTTGACTCCGCTTCATCTGACGAGGCTATTTTTGACACTTCGTCCGCGGCCCTATTCTGGCTTCTTGGAATTTGGGCGAACTCCACTTTTTCGAATTCTTTCGTCAAGTGGTTCGTCAATTTGAGGTATTTCTGCATTCGTTCCTCTTTCGCTTCATATTCCCCTTTTACCTGACCGATTACTAGCTTTGAGTCGTTCTGGATCAGCAGGTTCCTGGCCCCAAGCTCTTTCCCTAGCCTTAGGCCCGTCAGGATTCCTTCGTATTCCGCCTCGTTGTTAGTTGCAGGGAATTTCAGCCGGACTCCGTACTTCAATGTTTCCCCGTTGGGGGTAGTTATGACTACCCCTACTCCCCCTCTTTTTTGAGCTGACGAGCCATCAGTTTGTATCATCCAGGTCTCGTCTCTGCTGGCACGATTGGGCTCGTCTAGATACGTGAACTCGGCTATGAAGTCTGCCAGAGCTTGTGCTTTAATGGCCGTCCTTGGATGGTACTCTACGTCGAATTGGCTGAGTTCGACAGCCCACTGGATCATCCTCCCCGCGGCTTCTGGCTTGCTCATTGACTTCTTGATGGGCTGATCCGTCATCACTAAGATTGGATTCGCCTGGAAGTATTGCCTGAGCTTGCGCGAGGCTACAATTAAGGCGAATGTGATTTTCTCGATCTTCGGGTACCTGGACTCAGCCCCTTGGAAGGCTTGGCTGACGTAATAAACCGGGAGCTGTTTCCTATCCTCTTCTCGGATTAGCGCTGCACTGACTGCTGTAGATGATACAGCTAAATACAAATACAAATTCTCACCTTCCTTTGACGGACTCAGGAGTGGCGGGTGGCTGAGGTAAAGCTTGAGCTCCTGGAATGCTGCTTCGCATTCGTCAGTCCATTCGAAAGCCTTCTTCAGGGTCTTAAAGAAGGGTAAGCATTTATCTGTTGCTCTGGAAACGAACCTGTTCAGCGCGGCAATCCGGCCCGTGAGCTTCTGGACCTCCTTGACGGTCTTAGGGGAGGCCATGTTGATTATCGCCTGTACTTTCTCGGGATTCGCTTCTATCCCTCTTTGGGACACCATGAATCCCAGGAATTTTCCTGAGGCAACGCCAAAAACGCATTTACCAGGGTTCAGCTTCATCTGGTATCGTTTGAGTGTTTCGAATGTCTCCTTCAGATCGTCCAGATGGGCAGGCTCCTCTTTGCTCTTGACGAGCATATCGTCAACGTACACCTCCATGTTCCTGCCTATCTGCTTGACGAACATTTTATTTACCAATCTCTGGTACGTTGCCCCAGCGTTCTTCAGTCCGAACGGCATTACATTGTAACAGTAGAGCCCTTGACTCGTGATGAAGGCGGTTTTCTCCTGGTCCTCGTCAGCCATCTTTATCTGGTTGTACCCCGAGAACGCGTCCATGAACGTCAATAGCTTGTGTCCAGCTGTGGAGTCTACGAGCTGGTCTATTCTTGGGAGGGGAAAGCTGTCCTTCGGGCAGGCCTTGTTCAGGTCCGTGAAGTCTACGCACATCCTCCATTTCCCAGTGGCTTTCTTTACCAGGACGACGTTTGTGAGCCAATCTGGATAATATACTTCCCTGATGAAGCCTGCCGCCAATAGTTTGCTCACTTCGTCAGCGACAGCTTGGTCTCTTTCTGGTGCAAAAGCTCTTCGTCTTTGCTTGACGGGCTTCCTTTCTGGATTCACATTCAACCTGTGTTGGATGGTCTCAGGAGATATGCCTGGCATGTCGTCATGGTTCCAGGCAAAGACGTCCAAGTTCTCCCGAAGAAACTTTACGAGCTCCGTTCTCATCCCGGGGCTTAGGGTCGTCCCTATTCTGGTTGTTTTTGTCGCTTCCCCTTCGATCAACTCTACCGTTTCCAGTTTTTCCACTTTTGCTTCCTCTTTTTCTTCTACGATCCACGTGTGGTTCTCCTTAGCTGCGAGAACAGCTTGATAACATTCCCGGGCCAGCACTTGGTCTCCTATAATTTCACCAACACCGTCATCCGTTGGGAACTTCATCTTCAAGCAATACGTGGATGTGGACGCCTTCCACTTGTTGAGTGCTGGCCTTCCAATGATAACATTATAGGATGATGGGCTGTCTACTACCAGAAAGTCTATCTGACGAGTCAGCTGTTTTGGGTCCGTCCCTACTGTGACTGTCAGCGTCACTATGCCCCTAGGATACACTCTATCACCGCTGAAGCTAACGAGCGGAGAGTCGAATGGACGAAGTCTCTTGGGTTCCAGCCTTAGCTGTTGGAATGCTGAAAAGTAAATGATATCAGCAGAGCTGCCATTGTCCACTAGGACCCTCTTTGTGTTGAACCCTTCTATAGTGAGATTTATAACCAAGGGATCATTGTGTGGCTGTTTTACCCCTCGGAGTCACTTTCGTTGAAGGTCATATCTTGATCGGTTCGTCTCTGCTTTGGCAGGCGTGTCACGTAGACGCTATTCACTTGTCGTTGACGTGTTTTCTTGAGCGACTTGAATGAGCCCTAGTGGTAGGCCCCCCGGCGATCGTCTGTATTTCCCCGACTACGTTTTAAGGGGGTTGTGACTGACGGCCGTCGTTCCGGGAGGAGGCCCCTGTTGGTGTTTGTTTTCTTCTCGGAATTTGCTGTGTTCCCCTTCTTTACAAATTTCTGCAACTTCCCCCTCCGTATCAATTCTTCTATCTGTTCTTTAAGATCCCTACAATCTTCAGTGTAGTGGCCGTGATCTTTGTGGAATCGGCAATATTTACTTTTGTCGCGGACGTTGGGAGATGAGTGTAGTGGTCGTGGCCACTTAAGATAATGCTCGTCCTTAATCTGCCCAAAATTTTGTTAACAGGCATAACGAGAGGGGTGAATTTTACTGTCCGTGGACTTTTGTCGTCATTCCTTTTGACTCCGTCACTGATTCGACGTTCTGGACGATCGCGCTTCTGCCCTCTGCGATCATCTTCTTTTCTTCCTTTGTCCCCTGGTCTGTCCTCATCCTTGATAGCAGCCAATGCGTCTTCAGCGTTCATGTACTTCTGTGCCTTGAGGAGCATTTCAGCCATCGTCTTTGGGGGTTCTTTGCGAGTGAGCTGACCAGATCCCTGGACCTCAGCCCTGCCTTGAAGGTCGTCAGTTGTACCATATCGTCGGCTTCGTCCACCTCCAGTGTTTCCTCGTGAAACGTTGTACATATGACCTCAAGGTTTCTTTTTCGCCCTGCCTGACGGTAAGCAAATGGTCAGCGGTCCTCTTTGGTCGTTGTCCTCTAATGAAGTGACGTAGGAAAGCGTTGCTCAACTGGTCGAACGTATCGATTGACGATGTTGGCAACTTCGTGAACCACTCTCGGGCTGCCCCCTTGAGTGTAGTAGGGAAGGAGCGACATAAGATTTCATCTGGGGGCTGTTGTAGTCCCAGGGTCGTCTTGAAGGTGTTCAGATGATCTTGAGGGTCCTTCAGCCCGTCGAAGGACTCGAGCTGAGGTAACCAAATTTCGTCGGCACTGGGCAGTCGAGAACCGCTGTTGTGAATGGTGAATCCGTCGCCCGGACCATCCGATCCACACTCCGCTCTGTTTTCTCTTTGATGGCGTTTCTAGTTCTCCATCTCCTTCCTCATCTCCCTAAGAATATCTGAATTTTGCTCGACGGGAGTGTTAGGCCTTCGATGGTCACTTCTTCTGTTGCTATCCCCCTCATCTTCCTGATTTCCCTTCGAACGATTGTCCTCTTGCTGAAGCCGTAACCTCAATTCTTGGTTTTGCTTAGTTAGTTACGGTGGCTGCAAGGGCTTGAACTTGCTGAGCTAGGGTTGCAGCGTCTTGATTAGACTCCATCTTGAAAAGAACAAGGATAGGGAACCACTGTTTTAGGTCTGAACACGAAAATAATGTCGATTTCCACAGACGGCGCCAAACTGATGAAGTGTGACTTCGTCAGCCAATGAAGTGTGACTTCGTCAGCCAATTAATGCAATCAGAGACGAACTGAAACCTCGTCCTTGATCTTTCCTGATGGATGGTCACCGGTGTGGTGCCTGCCACAACGTCTCCGATGCTAAAGTCAGTGTCGAGAATTATATGAGAGCAAAACAAACACACCGCATCAATGTAAAAGAAATGTTCATACCTCTCCCGTTGGGGGATGTGAAGGATTTATATATGTTGTTGTAGATTTTAGCCGTTGGGTGATTTATGGTGCTTTAACTTCTCTCTGCATAACGCCTGCTGGCATTATTAAGTGGCTTTAAGTTGGTCCCAACGGTCTATTCGTCTGGATGTGTAACCGCCCCTTATCATTTACTGATGGTAATGATGGAGGGGATACTCTCGTCAATGACGTGTGTTCTCGTCACTATCGATCTTCCTCGTCGTCGGCCTTACCTCTTGCAGGATCTATTTCGTCAGTCCCATCAGTGATATTCCTCGTTACACCACTGGTCATCTCCTTAGAAGAAACATTCAAGATACCATTAGTGTCAATATTAAAACAAACGTTTATTCTAGCGACACCCCTGGGTGCTGGAGGAATACCAGAAAGATTAAATTGTCCCAATAAGTTGTTATCACAAGTTCTTGCTCTTTCACCCTCGTAAATTGAGATCAATGCAGAAGTTTGGTTGTCAGAGACAGTGTAGTACCCCTCCTTCTCAGTAGGAATGGCGGTATTCCTTGGAATCACAATACTCATCTCCGTTCCTTTAACACTTACACCAAGGACAGAGGGGTGACATCTAAGAGCACGAGGTCTTGCAGTTTCTCATCTCTTATACCAGTCAAGATTGCAGCTTGAACAGCTGCTCCATAAGCTACAGCCTCCTCTGGATTAAGGCTCTTGCAAAGCTCCTTCCCATCAAAGAAGTCTTGCAACAACTGCTGCACCTTGGGAATTCGGGAAGAACCACCCGAAAGAACAACAACATGGACGCAGCTCTTATCCATCATAGCATCAGTCAAGCACGTCTCCACAATAGTGATGCACTTCCTGAATAAATCCATATTGAGTTCTGAAAATTTGGCACGGGTAATAGTTGAAAAGAAATCAATACCATTATATAAAGAATCGACTTCAATGCTAGTCTCAATTGCAGAAGAAAGAATCCTCTTTGCTTTCTCACAAGCAGTTCGCAACCTTCTAAGAGCTCTGGAATTCCCACTAATGTCCACCTTGTGTTGCCTCTTAAATATTTCAACAAAGTGCTTTACCACTCGGTTATCAAAGTCTTCACCTCCAAGGTGAGTGTCACCAGCAACGGCCTTCACTTGGAAAACACTCTTTTCAATGGTAAGTAATGAGACATCTGCAGTACCACCACCGAAATCAAAAATCAGCACATTTCTCTTGCCATTGCTATCTGCAATCTTGTCTAGACCATTAGCAATGGCTGCAGCAGTTGGTTCATTGATTATACGCAGGACATTCAGGCCTGCAATGCCTCCAGCATCCTTTGTAGCCTTACGCTGGGAGTCATTGAAGTAGGCAGGGACAGTAATAACCGCATTCTTCACAGTTGTGCCCAGGTAGGTTTCAGCAATCTCACGCATCACTCTAAGGACCATAGATGAGATTTCTTCCGCAGCAAAGTGCTTCTCTTCGCCCTTATAGTTGACAACGATCATAGGCTTGTCATGAAGACCACAAATGACCTTGAAAGGCCAAAGCTTGATATCTTCCTGAACTAAAGAATCGCTGAATCTCCTACCAATCAATCGCTTCGCATCTACATGACAATACCATTTTGAGGAATTAAAAAATGATTTGACAAAAATAAAGCATAAAGAGCAGAAAATAAAATTTTCATTTCTTGTGAATTTTAGGAACGAAAGAGAACATTTTCTAGCTCATATAGGCCTGATTAAATAGAAAAAAGAAAAGAAAGAATTAACAATTAATTTGCAGCTTTAGCTAGTACTGTTTGACCCAAACACAATTTAATAAAAAATAAAAATCAATTTATTTGGAATTATTATTTAATGCCGCAAGCTAACGATGGATGTGATCAAAGTTAAATTCACGAATAACCTTATTATTAATGGGAATAGAACATTAACCAAAAAAAAACCTTTGGTCAAGATTACATTACTATTTAACTGAAGTTACCCAAAAAATCAGCTAGGTTATAAATTATTTTACTATAGTACGTCTAGAAATAAGTTTTCAATTTTTAATAAAATAAGTAGTATTTAATTACATAAATCTCTTGCTAAATTTTGTAACATTTATTTTTTAGTTTTTAGTTTTCATTTTGTACTGTTCACGTTCTGAATTTTGTATATTTAGATAACCCTCTTACTTATTTTTTATTTTTATTTTGATCGCTGATATATGAATCTCTTACTAACAAAAAAAAAAAAAAAAAAAAAAAAAAACAATTATACTCTTAAAACTTTTAGATTACCGAAGATGGAGTTGGTGGGGTTCCTGGCGACCTGGATCTTGGCGGCATCACCTACCAAGCGCTCTGTCGGAGTGAAAGCAACATAGGAGGGAGTGGTCCTGTTACCCTGATCATTAACTATTATCTCTACTCTTTCATTTTGCCACACTGCCACGCACGAGTTCGTCGTTCCCAGATCAATCCCTATCGCCGGACCCTCTCCATGGTCGGACATTGTCGTCGGGAATAGAAGCCCAAAGACTTTTGTTAATCAAAACTAAAGTAGATGAGAGTAGACTATGATGCACTTTAGAACTGAAAGGTTGAAGGCCCTAAATACTTAACATGCACATGAACGGGTGCTTTTAGAAAAAAGCAAAACGAAAAAGAAGAAAGCAATATGTATGAGACACTTTTGATAATGAAAGGTTAAAGACGGTACAATCTCCTTTAACCTTTTTTTTCTTTTTCTTGACAGGCTATATCCCTTAACCTCGAAGTTTCCTCCTTTCCATTTTTTTTTTTTTTTTTGACTGAAAACGTAGAATTTGTATTAAAATAATGAGATAAAAGTATAAAGTTGTAAGTAAGGGTCCTAATGTGCTAAACATACTTGCCTGACACCTGGGATAGAGAAAAAGAAAAAAACAAAAAACATCATTACACCCATCCCTTCAAACAACTAATATGTACGTTGGTTTGCCAACTTTTGATATTCATGCAAAATGGACATAGCCTCGCGAATGATAGTTTCAGGACCAGAATGGAAGTCCTCAAAACAAAACTTGTTATGTGTCCTTCATATTGCCTATGCAGCAATCGTCCATCACTCAAATATGTTGTTGTTAAATTTTATCAAATATTTAACAGATATAAGAATACATTTTATAATAAAAAATAAAATTACAAAAAATAAAATTATATCTTTATTACTATTAGATGAATTATTATTTTTTAAAAGCATCGTTGAACTAATTCAAATATTTGGAGGAACTCTTATTTTTATAGACTAAATTTTGAAAACATTATGATAAAGCGTAAGCTCGTTAGTCAGTAGATGGAGCCAATCCATAGTTCACATGTATGTCTTTTCAAGGATGGTCACCGATGTAGTGTCTATCACAACCAGGGGCGGAGCCAAGGGGGGGCGAGAGGGGACAAGTGCCCCTCCTAACTCCTCCTGAAAAGTCCCCTAAATTATAGCATTTAGGTTCCTTTCTTGAATGCTTTGCCCAACATAGGAAAAAAAAAAATTCAAAAAGACAAAATGCTGAATACAAAATGTCTTGTTATAGAAAAACAATCCTGGCACGTAAAAATAAAATGGGAAAAAGTTGTATAGATCACCCCACTTACAATAGTACTACTTATTTTCTCTTTTAAGCTTTTATATTGTCCAAATTTATAGCTTATCACCATATATGACACTTTACTGTTTAATTAAATTTTCTTCTGTTATCCTTCTTTTTATTTTTTTTAATTATTTTTGGGTTTTTTTTTTCACCAAACTGATGGTGGTCTTAAATTTTACACTCTTTTTTATTATTATTTTTATATAGAAAAGATAAACTACCTAATGTCCCAGTACGGTATTGAAATTCTCAAACCTCCAGTTTCCATTTTTTCTCCTTCTTGACTTTTTAGTTTCCAATTTTATATAGGTTATTGCTATACCTTTTTAACTTTGATTATTAGTGACTATGCAATGGTTTCAAAATATAAAACGTCAAATACTATAGAGCAAATTAAATTTGTGATGAAAAGATAAACTATAGTTTATAGTTACATTAAATTTTGTATAACAATTATAGTTATTTACAATTGTTTATTTATTAGGTTATTAATATTGATTAGTTTTTTTTAAGGTTATTTTAGTTTAATATTGTCTTTAAACCTTGCCCCCCCAAACTAAAATCCTAACTCCGCCATTGATCACAACATCTCCGATGTTAAAGTTAATATAAAGGAGCTTTAAGTAAAACAGAATAGCAAAATGGTAGCAAAATTATCTCAATACTTTCTCATACCTTTGTGTTGATATTGTGAGGGCCTTATATATGTTTTTGCAGCTCTTGACCATTGGAGTAGTTATGTGGTCTTAATGTCCATCTTGGTAACGTTTTATGCTTTGTAATGTGACTTCAACGCATTCCAATGGCTCATACAGCTGGCTCTGTAACTACTTCGGGTGTAATTAGTTGTATTGAATGGTCTGGTTGTCTTCGTCAGTGATGCGGGTATTTGTTCAATTCGTCCGAGGATGTCCTCCTTCGTAATTGTTGAGATCGTCTTTGAGAGATAAATTCGTTAGTCCCGTTACATTATATACATTTTTAAAAAATTCAAAATTTGGGGGGGGTGGGCCACCCCTCAATACAGCTCCACCGATTCTTTATGGCTAACATGTGAGTGCACAATAATTTTAAAAAGAAAAAAAGAAAAAAGAAAACAAAAGAAGAGAAACTGGAAAATTTCCGAAAATAAGTTTTTTTTTTTCTTTTTCCTTTTCTTTTAAGGAGTATACCATACACGAGCAAAAAATTGTGTTTTTGGTGAATGAAAATTTAGAACATAAAACTTTATCTGTGATCAAATACAGTCCGAAAAAGGTAGTTCTAACAGTCGCCAAAATAATAATCCATGTATAAGCAAGAGCCAAGAAGACAGGCTTAGACAAACGCAATATATAATATGACTACCAAGAATATACATTGATGTTGGTAAGTAAAAAACCAAGTTTTTTAGAATTAAAAAACCCTCTGGTGTATCAGTTCGCGGAACAGAGATGTCTGTTTTGATTCCAAGAAATACTGCTATTCCCACGAGGAAGAAGGGGTTCTTCACCACCACGGTTGACAATCAAACTTCTGTACCTTGTTTGTTTACGAGGGTGAAAGAGCTAGAGTTGAGAACAACAACTTCTTGGGAGGATTTATACTTTCTGGCATTCCTCCAGCACCCAGGGGTGTTGCTCGGATAAAAGTTTGTTTTGAAATTGATGCTAATGGCATCTTAAATGTTTCTGCAGATGACTATCACCAATGACAAGGCAAGGTTGTCCACTGAAGAGATTGAGAGGATTGTCCAAGACGCAAAGAGATTCAAGGCTGAAGATGATGGTCACAGGAAGAAAATTAAGGCTAAGGAAGCTCTAGAGAACTTTGCCTACAACATGAGGAATACTATCATAGATAAGAAGATTGGTTCCAAGCTTGACCCTGCGTTTAAGAAGAAGATTGAGGATGCTATTGAAGAGGTGATTCAATGGTTAGATGATCTCCAGCTCGTGGATTCACAGCTGTATCATGACACGCTGAAATGGCTTGAGGGCATTTGCAGTCCCATAAACATTTCTGGAAAGCAATAACAAATTTGTAACAAAATGATGATGGTCAATATAATCTACCGCAGCACCTTATCATTTATAATAAGTTCCTTTATTGTATATATATTTTTGGATTTTAAAGTTTAAAATTATAAAGCGTTTCTAATATATTTCTATAAAAAGAATAAATTAAGTTGGTCTAAACTCTAAAGAAATCCCAAAAAATTAGAAATTTAATGAAAAATTAATCATAAATGAATTTTGGGATTTAAAAGAATATTGAACTATACATCGATCTCGATGTGATTAAGTTGAAATGTGCTAAGAACAAAATATCCTATCATATCTTTTTTTTTTTTTTTTCAACAATGGATAGACGCTAATTTTTCTTTTCAATTATCATGTATTAATTTAGTCTTGAATTTTAGTATAACTCTAATTCTTAAACAATGATTTTTTTTCTTTTTTTTTTTTTCATGATTTTGCCCCTTAAGATAAACTCTTGGCTCTGTTCCTGCAATGAAAATTTATCCTTCATGGAGGAAGTGTGCGTGAGCTTGGAGATATTGTTTCTATTGCTTTAGCTAGATTCTTTGAATTTCCTAATAGATTGCAATACCAATTTGTCCAACCTTTTGTGCATATGATCTCTATGCAAGATTTGGATGTGATTCATTGGACTTCTCCAATGCAAAAGAAGGTTTAAGTTAATTGGTGTCTACTGGATAATCACGGTTTGCTATTCTAAGCATATCAAGGACTCTATAGATACTGTGCGTCTATGCCTTTATATATAGGGTATGATGCATAAAGCTTTCATAAAAATGTCTCATAGTACTAATTCATCTACTTCAAAAGTCTTGATCTGTTCCAAAAAATGAAGTCTTTGAATTCTGTTCCGACAAAAGAAATTGTTGTAACAATGGCCAACAAGCAAGGAGAGGGCCGGCATTGGGATCGATCTGGGTGCGTACAACGATTCATGTGTGGCATGTGGCAAAATGAAAGAGTAGAGATAATAGTGAATGATCAGGTAACAGGACACTCCCTCCTATTTGCTTTCTCTTCTGCCCATGGTGGTGTGCCGCCAGAACCAGGTTGCAGGAACCCCACCAACTCTGTTTTCGGTAATCTACAAAGGTTTTTTTTTTTTTTTTTTTTTNGCATTCACCTATCAAAAAAAAAAAAATACTAGCATTCAAATATTCTTACTTTTAAAAAAAAAAAAAAAAGCATTTAAATATCATAACTTCATCTATTGAATTCTATTCAGGGTTCAATGTCGGAGAATAAGAATTCACAACTTCAATAATAAAAATCATTTGAAAAACCAAAAATCTGTTTTCCATTTTTGCATCAATTATGAATTATTTGCTTTAGTAACTGTAATGATCAAGATTTTAATTAAAGTCATGTTTATAAATTTCAAACTTGTTTTATTAGCTCTAATCAAATTTAAAATTTTAACGTGAGATCACAATGTTATTAAAAGCAGCTTCAAGTACATGTTGCATGTAAAGTTTGGGGTAATTTTGATTTTGCTCCCCTAAAATTTCAATATTTTGATTTTCTCTCCTAACGTCAGGTATCATCATTTGGATTTGCTTTCCATCAATGTGTTGTGCCTTATAAAAAAAACTCCTTGCCCGAGGAGAGGGCTCATAATGATCTTCAGTTAGCTGTTAAGTACGAAATCAATTAAAACAATTTCAAAGATAGAGGGTGTATGACAGTTCCAAACATAGTGGGTTCAAATCAACGCAATTTCAAACATAGAAGGTGTAAGATACAAACATAGGGGGCAATATTGCGGCACCAATCTTATACACTTAAGACAACTAGGCACAACACAAAGTTGGAAGGGAAAGACTACTCATGATACTTAATGGTATGGGAGCATATTGAAAATTTGAAAATTTAAGGAGTAAAATCAAAATAACCCCAAATTTGGGTCTTATTTACAATTTAATCTTGATTTTTCCTTTGTTCTCTCTCCTTTATACTATCTTATTAGGATCATGAGCTACTGAATGTTCGCTTCAATTTCTTAAATTCACGAATAAAAAGTATACTCGTAAAATAAAAAAACTCAATATATAATGCTTCGTGTGCATTAAGATTGTATTATTCATCTACTATTTGACGTATCTGTTTCTTAAAAGGGAAATTATTTTGTAGATGCAAAGAGGTTGATCGGTAGGAGATTCAGTGATCCCTTGGTTCAGAGTGATATCAAACTTTAGCCATTCAAGGTCATTGAAGGTCCTGGTGATAAGCCTATGATTGTGGTCAACTATAAAGGCGAAGAGAAGCACTTTGCTGCTAAGGAAATCTCATCTATGGTCCTAATAAAGATACGTGAAATAGCTGAAGCCTACCTAGGCAAAACTGTGAAGAATGCAGTTGTTACTATCCCCGCCTACTTCAGTGACTCCTAGCGTAGGGCTACAAAGGATGCCGGAAGCATTGCAAGCCTAAATGTCCTGCGTATAATCAATGAACCAACTACTGCAGCCCTTGCTTACGGTCTAGACAAGATTGCAAATAACATTGGCAAGAGTAATGTATTGATTTTTTGATTTGGGTGTTGGCACTACAGATGTCTCACTACTTACCATTGAAAAGGTTATCTGTGAAGTGAAGGCTGTTGCTGGAGACACTCACCTTGGAGGTGAGGACTTTGATAACCGAATGGTGAATCACTTTGTTGAAATATTTAAGAGGCAACACAAGGTGGACATTAGTGGGAATTCCAAAGCTCTTAGGAGGTTAGAAACTGCTTGTGAGAAGCAAAGAGGATTCTTTCTTTTGCAATTGAGACTTGCATTGAAGTCGATTCTTTATATAATGGTATTGATTTTTTTTTTTCAAATATTACCCGTGCCAAATTTGCAGAATTCAATATGGATTTATTCAGGAAGTACATCAATATTGTGGAAAGTGTCTATTTTTAAATCTCATAAAAAATTGTTGTTCTTTTAGTGAAGACCACTTGGCACATTACCAGCTTCTAAAACTTTTTTTTTTTTTTTGATAGGTGAATGCTAGTATTAAACATTCTTAAGGTGATTTTTTTTTTTTTTAGTTTCAATTAGCTTAATTGGTCTGATGGTTAAATAAGAGATTTAAGATTTAATGTCATTTTTTATTAAGAGCAGACGTTATAAATTGAAACTCTAAAAAATATATATTTTTTTTATTTTATGAAAATTTTTAAAGAAATTAAAGTGATGAGCATTAAGAACAAAATTTAACAATGATTACAAACAGCCCGACATACATCTAAATAAATTTTGCTTTCCAAAAAACTTGTTGGTAACAAGTTTTGTGGCTACGCAAGTGCAAATAATAAGATCAGATATTCAACTAGTTGGTATTTTATGATGTGTTTATAACATCTAAGATTCAAAATTTCCTTTTTCAGTTGTAACTATGAAATTATAATTTAAAAAAAAAAAAAAAAACTCATTTTATGAAATTGTTAGCAATTTTGTGGGTGTATGTGAAGTTAAGTTGTTAGTGAGAGTGGTATTTATTAAGATTTTAAGTAAATAAACAAATAAATCTTTATTTCAAAACAATACCCATAAAATATGTCAACCAGCAAATAACATATATTGATACTTGAAAGTGAAAGTTAAGATTTTAAGTAAAAATAAAAATAAATGAAAATTTTTTATTAATCCCTTTATTTTATTTGAAAGGAAAAAATGTTCATTGAAGATTACCAAAGACAGAGTTGGTGGGGTTCCTAGCAACCTGGTTCTTGGCGGCAACACCTACTGAGCGCTCCATAGGAGTGAAAGCAATATAGGAGGGAGTGGTCTTGTTACCCTGATCATTCACTATTATCTCTACTCTTTCATTTTGCCACATTGCCACACATGAATTCGTTGTACGCACCCAGATCGATCCCAACCGCTGGGCCCTCTCCTTGCTTGTTGGCCATTGTTACAACAATTTCCAAGGCCTCTTTTCCAAAACAGAACTTCAACGACTCTCTTTCTTTTTGGCCCCTGAGGACAAGGAAGTTCAAAGACTTTAGTAAACCAAAACGAAGTAGATGAATGAATACTATGAGACTACACTTCAGCAATGAAAATTGATAAGGGGAAATCATAGCACACAGCACCATAGGCTTAGCCCGTCGGCTTCTACTCAGGCTGAAGGGTTAAGTCATGAAGGATGCTGACTCTAACGCTGACGAACAGGGACAGGCTAACGGGGAAGGAAATCCGCGAAGAGCTTAAGGGGCTGATTTCGTTCAAAGGCTGATAACCCTTTATGGCTGAAGGGAATGAGACAAGCTGATGGGTCAGAGGCCGACGGTTCTAATAAAACCATGACTTGTACTCCACGCTCAAATGATAGAGTCCTATAAGGAAAGGATTCTGCAATCGACGCTCATAAGGATTCCTATATGGAAAAGACTTCTACTCCAAGAAAGAGAGGTCAACCCTCTACTACTATAAAAGCCCCAATACTCTGATAAATCGAGGTACGCATAATTAATCCCTCTCTAGCACTCTAGAGTTTAAAGAAGTTCTAACTTGACCTTCAGAGAGTATTTGGCCGGCTCCACATCGGTGCTCTCTATTAGGTCCTCTTTTCTTTGTGCAGGTGTCGCTTCGAGGGTACGAGCATTGTGCAACTCACTGTTGATATTTTTGGCATCATCAGTTGGCGCCGTCTGTGGGAAACTCGTAATTAAGCCATACTGTCGTTTCCCGGACTAAAGGGTTGCATGGTACTCACTCGCTCAATGGCGACTACTAATGACGTACAAGGAGAGGAACCACCCACGACTGCCCTCGAGAGATAAGTTCGGATTCTCGGTGCCGCCGTGGAGCGTCTCACCAAACAGAACCTCGACTTGGAAGAACAGCTGTGCCAGAAGGATGCAGCACTAAATGACTAACCAGAAGATCAGGAAGGGACTAATGCTCCAAAGAAGAATCAGGAGAGACTTGAGGGCAGCCACGCCCCAAGCAGGCCGGAAAGGCAGCACATAAGCATGCCATCCCTCACGGATGCGACTCCACTACATATTGCCGCCGAGATGCAGGCAATGAGGGAACAGATGGAGGTCATGATGAACGCCCTCAAGGGGCGAGTCTCTAGTGATCTCGACGATCTGGTCAACCGTACCGACTCGCCTTCACTGTGGCCGTGAACTCCTTCCCCCTACCCCACAAGTTTCGCATGCCGAATATAGATAGCTATGACGGGGTGAAGGATCCTTTGGACCATCTGGAAACTTTCAAAACCCTGATGCATCTTCACACTACAAGAAAATGTATTTTTAGTGACGAAAAAATTCGTCACTAAAAGTCCAGTTTTTCGTCACTAAGAACCTTTAGTGACGAAATTGGACTTTTAGTGACGAAATTCGTTTCGTCACTGTAGCCCCGTCGCTAAAAGTCCTGGCGACTTTTAGCGACGAAAAATTTCGTCACTAAAAGTCCGATTTGGTAAAAAAAAAAAAAACTTTTAGCGACGAAAACATTTCGTCGCTAAATGTTTTCCTCGCTAAAAACAGTATTTAGTGACGAAAATATTTCGTCACTAAAACCATTTCAGTTTATTAAATCATATTTAGTGATAATAAGAGATCTGGGGATTAATCTCCACCTATACTAAAAACCAATTGGTCTTGGTTTGATGATAGAGACTTAATATCAAGAGCCGACACTATAGTTGAAATTCTCTCAAAAATACAAATGTTTCCTTATAAAAAAATAAAAATAAATATAGATGTTCCCTTTTTTTTTCATTTCCAAAATTAACCCTACCGATTTAATTCCAAGCAATAATTTTTTTATTAAAAAAAACTATGGTTCTTGATTTTTCAAAAAATATAAATTAATGATAAAATTTTTGTGCAAATGATTATAAAAGAAATTTAAATAGAAAAAAATAATCTATAAATACTCTAAGGCGAAAACGTTTAACTTTTGTTTGACTTCACAATAATACAATATTTTATCACATAAACTTTTGAGATCTCCTAATTTTACACCTCATTATTCTATAATATATTTTAATTTAATTTTACATTTTATCATATATGTAAATCCTACATTAAAATTTTACCAAATCATATTTCCTAAAAATAATAGAATAAATACTTCCATACAAATACAATCGTAATAAATGTTTAATAATATTATAATATAAATTTTCTCATTTACAAATTATTAAATATCAATTAGTATTGTTTTATTTTGTTTGCTTTTTTTTTTCCCCTTTGTTTTATTGCACTTTTCATGGTTAGTTCAATGATCAAGTTTTTTTTTTTTTTTTTTTTTTTTTTTTTTTTTTTTTTTTTTTTTTTTTTTTATAAGTTTCAACTTATGACATTCACTCCTGATGATAGCTATTTATCATCAAACTGAGACATCAATTAGTTTTTGGTGTAGGCAAAGATTGAACCCCAGATCTATTATTTCAAATAAGTAGCACAAAACATTATTTCAACTATGATGTAAAGTTGTGATTTATAACTATGTTTTATATTGGCTTTATTTTATGACAAAAAGTGTTGTAATTGCTCTAATTTTTTTCCTTGTATTTTGTGGGAATTTATTGTATTAGATTTAGTATTAAGTTGGTGAAGAATCGAACATGAAATGAAGATCAGTGCATTTCGTGACTAACTCATGAGGAGTTCATGAGAATGGTTCCCGTGAAAAGGGTATGTGAGAAGCATTGACTGGAAGTTGAAGAGTCGAGCCAGACTGTCAATTTCGTGTGTATTTCGCGAGTAAGGCCTTGTCGCGAGATACCCACGAGATTCTCTACCTAGAGGATTTTTAAGTGTGACTTTCTTACCCTTCACCCATACTATATATACCTTCATTACCTACAAAAGTAAAGGAATCCATTCAGAGAGAAAAACCCTAGATAAGTTTTCTGCAACACACACACCCATCTTTTAGAGAGACAGAGAGAGCTACTCATCCTTAGTGAGAAATCATTGTTGCCTCTTCTCCTTCCCTCTCCCATTGTCATACCTTGAGTAGAGATTTGTACCCAAATACAACCCACACATTTTCAGAGTGTAGAGAGTGTTTTGGAGCTTGGGATGTTTTGGGAATTTTCCAAAAGAAGTCGGTGAGACTTGGCGGATGCAATCGGGCGTATTACAAGATCCGAAAAGTTAGACAAGATACAGTTTTGAGAAGTCTTGTTAGAATAGAAGTTTTGAGGACTTAGGTACATTGGGTAGATTAGGTTTGGAGGGTCTCTTACTGTTCATGTATCTCAACTTATTGTCTAGTGGATCTATTCACTACTCGGAGAGCGGCGAAGAGGTTTTTCGCCAAGTTCTTCAATTTCCTCTTTGATAACACATTGCCATGTTATCTTGTGATTGCATCTCTCTTTCCTTAATCTTGTATTTTACTTTTATTGTTTGTTGATCATGTTTATGCACTAGAGTAGTATTGGTTAATTGGGCTTCATTTACTCTTATTTCTACACTTAGATAAGTTAGAATAAAAGTAATCTAGCCATAATTTTTAATTTTGGAGTCTAAAAAGCTCTTATGTTTTAACACATAATCGAGCTTTCACATGGTTATCAACTACCAAATTTGATAATAATCATAAAGAAATAAACAGGCACACACTTTGATAATGAAGCAAAAACCAATAAAAACCCTTTTTAATGGAAAATTCACTTAGCCCTCGTTTGGGAGGAGGGAATCGAATGAAAAGAAATGAAAAGAATAATTTTAGAATATTCTTTCCTTCCCTTATTTGAGAGTTTAAGTAGCAGAGAATGGAATGGATAGAAGGGAACACCCATTCCTCTCTATGCACTTAAAACTTCAAATTTTCATTCCCCTCGAAATTGGGAGGAATGGGAGGAAATGAAATTAGATTTAATGAATTTTTTACTAAAACTCTCAAAATACCCCTATATATTCAACCATTTATTTTAAAATAGGGGTCTAATAATAATATTATCATAAAATGATTCTATTCTATTCCCTCTATGTTACTCTCAAATAAGATTACTTATATTCTATTCATTTTCATTCATTTATTGTAAAACATCCAATCAAAGCTACTTAATTCAATTTCATTCCATTCTTTTCCATTCATTTCTCTTGTTCAAATACATTCAATTCCATTCCATTCTCTTATAATCATTCCATTCTATTCCCTTGATTGAATTAAGTTAAAAGTAATCTAGCCGTAATTTTTAATTTTGGAGTCTAAAAAGCTCTTATGTTTTAACACATAATCGAGCTTTCACATGGTTATCAACTACCAAATTTGATAATAATCAGAAAGAAATAAACAGGCACACACTTTGATAACAAAGCAAAAAACCAATAAAAACCCTTTTTAATGGAAAATTCACTTAGCCATCGTTTGAGAGGAGGGAATGGAATGAAAAGAAATGAAAAGAATAATTTTAGAATATTCTTTCCTTCTCTTATTTGGGAGTTTAAGTAGCAGAGAATAGAATGGGTAGAAGGGAACACCCATTCCTCTCTATGAACTTAAAACTTCAAATTTTCATTTCCCTCGAAATTGGGAGGAATGGGAGGGAATGAAATTAGATTTAATGAATTTTTTACTAAAACTCTCAAAATACCCCTATATATTCAACCATTTATTTTAAAATAGGGGTCTAATAATAATATTATCATAAAATGATTCTATTTTATTCCCTCTATGTTACTCTCAAATAAGATTACTTATATTCTATTCATTTTCATTCCTTTATTGTAAAACATCCAATCAAAGCTACTTAATTCAATTTCATTCCATTCTTTTCCATTCATTTCTCTTGTTCAAATACATTCAATTCCATTCCATTCTCTTATAATCATTCCATTCTATTCCCTTGATTGAATTAAGTATTCAAGACCTTTTAGAATTGATTATATTTGTTTGTTAATAAATAACTTTTATTTGCAAGAATTTAGAAAATTATGAAAAGCTACTATTGAAAATGGAATTTCACCATTTTGAGTCAGGGATGGACCTAGGTGGGTGCCCAAGCCCCCCTGGGTCCAAAATTTTTTTTTTTTTTATTATTATTATTGTAATTGTGGGGCCAGAAAATTGAATAGCTAAGGCCCACTTCAACCCAGGCCCAGATGGCCCACGCCGAGGACGCACGATGGGTCCGAGGATGACCCCATCCTCGGTCGTCCGAGACCTCGGTGTAGAGAAGGGCAAGCTCTGAGCGAACCGTCACCTCGGCATTGAATACGTTCACCTAACCCCTCTGGCCGCATTAATGGGGACGTAACCCCTTGCTAGGACGACATCGATCAGGGTGAACCACTTGAGCACGGATATGACCGTTGATGGGATAGGCCGTTAGGAGAAAGGCCAATAGATGATCAACAGGAGGAAGAAGATGGGCATATATAAGAACTGTGAGCAAAGTGTATGGGGGGTTTTTTGGGGGGAAGGAGAGGAAGAAGAAAGCCTCCTCGGCCGTGGGCCGAGGAGCATCCCCCAGTTGTAAATTGTTCTAAGTATTTTTTCAATAAAAGGGAAAGGAGTTCATGCTTCATAAACGTCGGTCAGCGCCTAAACCTTCAACCCACTCTCTACAAATTCATTGTTCTGAGTTCGTTGGGCCTCCAACCCATATCCTTTGGGCTTGGGCGACAAAAACTGACCCTACAGTAATATTTTTCATTTTTATAGCTAGGCCCCCTTCCAAAACTTTAGGTCCCCTTTTTCCACAATAAGTCTAACTGGTCTCACCCAAATAGCAACTATCTAACCAATAGACTTAACAAAAACTATAAAAATATTCACAATGGTGATTATATTTTAGCTAAAAAAAAAAGACTATTTTACCACCAAAGAATCAAAAAATTATTTGTTACTGGAAAAGTTAAAGCTAATTTTTTTTGCAACCGCAATAAACTGGTAGTGACTGTAGCAAGTTGTTAAAAATAAAATACAGTATTTTCTTAAAATTATATCTCTTCTTTCAATTAAAAAAATTAAATTCTCTCGCTTCCTTTATTATTTTAATGAATTTTTTATATTATTTTAAATGAAGTTATAAAAAAATAGAATATTTGATATTGGGTGTATTGTAAAGTAAGGTGATAAAATAGATAAAATAACTTTTTGAGGTGCTAAAAGTAAAAAAAAAAAAATTCCTAGACAACCTAGTATTAAAAAAAGACATTATTTTGTTTTTATTTGTCTTTGTTGGTATATGATTGCATCTTAATGTATTTAGAAACAACGATTTTGAGTATTTATAATTTTTTAATACTATATGGATGTCTATTTGGATTTTGTTTTTCTTTATACTCCGGCCCCCGCTAGCTTAAATTTTGAGTCCGTCCCTGAATTTTTTAGCATAATATACTTCGACAATTGGATTTCAAAAAAACATTAAATATATTTTAATTGTGCCAATGTCAATATCGATTTGATTTCAACTTAATTATAACGAATTTGATTTCAACCTTAATCAATATGGATTTGATTTCACACATAATCAATATGTATTTTATTTCAACTTGTTAATCAATAGGGATTTGATTTCCAAAGTTTTCAACTTAAGGTAATTAATACGGATTTAATCACCTAAGTTTTCAAATTGGTTAATTAATATGGATTTAATTACCTGATCACACTTTGATTAGAGATGTGCATATAATCATGCTTCAAACAAAGGTATGTTCATAAGCTTTCGAAACTTTGTGTACATTATTTAAGCATATTGAAGTTAAAATTACTCATTTCATGGACATGATGTTCAAAGAAAATAGTAGATATGTCTTGCTTATGAAATGTTATATAAATGTATGAATTTCAGTATGGTGTAGTTTTTGAGTATTGCCATGTGGTATAATTTGAACTCAATCAGTAGAGATTAAATTATTGACTTTCCATAGAAAATGTTATGTGATTGACCATTAAAAGTGGTGAGTACAGACTAGAAAACCAATAGCCTACCAATTAAAAATAGGGTGGCTATAGTTACTTGTCCAATTTTTATTTGTAACTATGGAATGATTATTTTCAATTATGAATATAATCAAAACTAGATTTCATAACAAAATGGAAGATGATATTCTAGCAGATTTTTTTATTCTTTACTTAAAAGGAAAAAAAAGGACAAAATTGGCAAATGCCATTTTCAGGCAAAATAAGCAGCATTTTGCCCCCTTTCCCAAACTAATTAGAGAAATGTCCTTCTTTTGAAACGCAATTTTCTCAAAATCGAGTTAAGCCCTATAGTGGCGTTTTTAAGGAGCCTACAGTGACGTTTTAAGGACCTATAGTGATGTTTTGGAACTTGAGCTCCATGAACACGAGTTATAGGTAAAAATAAATAAATAAATAAAAAATATCTATAACTCGAGTTCTTGGAGCTCGAGTTCCAAAAATGCCACTATAAGTCCTTAAAACATCACTATAGACTCCTTAAAACGCCACTATAGGGCTCCAGGAATTTTTTTTTTTTAACTCGATTTTGAGAAAATCGAGTTTCAAAAGAGGGGCATTTCCCTAATTAGTTTGAAAAATGGGACAAAATACTACTTTTTTTTGCCCGAAAAGGGCATGTGTCAATTTTGTCTGAAAAAAAAAAAATTTAAAAGGAAATTGTTGCAAAATTTGTACAAAAATAATCATAAATAATTTTGAAGGGAAAAACATTGAGTTCCATTTTAATATATCATATGATTTAGTTGAAATTTTTTAAGAAATAGTTATTTGTGGCTTTCATTTGTTTATATTTGCTAATGTTGAATAAATATTAGTTTAGATTTTTATGTGTCACTTGTTTTTTGAATTTTTGTATATTTCTAATTCTTAAAGATCAAAATTGTTTTATTCATATATTGGCCCTTAAGACAAATTCCTTGCTTTGTACTAAGAAAACAAAACCAGAGAAACTTGCTCGAGCGACCATGAGTGTCACATGAAATTTCTGTATTTTGAATAATGATCGCTCAAGCAGTTGAGCAATCTAGAACTTACCTTTTTTGAGATAAAAGATAGAACTTTATTGAATTTAATCCAAAAGCATTTACATCCGTATCAATGTATACCCTGTTCAGCCCCTTCCAAAACAAGGGGAGAGACTACCAAAATATTAATAGACAAAACACAGTCCAGTCAAGCCAAGGTTTATTGCAGCTAGCTTCATGTGCTCTGTTGTTCCGTCAGCAACCTCTGGTATTCTTGCAGGTAACCGAGAGCCCCATTTAGGATATCCTTGGGATGAGATTGGGTCTTCTCAAAATAGAATTTATTCCGCGCATTCCAGATTGCCCATGATATCACTGCCCACCTTTCCAAATCAGTCTTTGATAATCTGTCAAGCAAGGCCCGAAACAGTAGGAAAAAATCACATAGGTTGTTCTGGCATTTTTGGAGTCCACCTCGACAGAGTGCCTACACATTTTGTGCCAACGGGCACTCCCACAACAAGTGTCCAACTGATTCGGGTTGTTGGCAACAGATTTTGCACCGTAGATCCACCTGTATTCTTTGTCTATTCTAGTTTTCCTTGGTTGGTAGGACGTTTGCACAAGCACGCCAAGGAAACATCCTAACTTTTGGGAGCACAGTCAGCTTTCATAACTTCCTCCATATTGGCCTTTCACTGTTTGCTGTAGAGTGCTCAATCCGTGTCTGCTCCTTCATCCTAACAGCGATAGGTAGATTTCACTAAGAATGATTGAGACTGATTTTCTATCCAAACCAATACATCCCGGCCTGCTGTATTTTGTTGCAAAGGGATAGACATAATTTCCATTCATGTGTTGTGTGCAAAGAGATCAAAAATCTTCTCCCTATCCCATTGCATTGTGTTGCTGTCTATCAAGTCCTTAACCTTGAGTCCCATATGCTGCTCCCCCAAGAAGACCGGCCTATGAGAGAGCCACTTATGTGTGGTTACTCCAATAGTATTACCATCCCCCACTCTCCACTTGGAACCTTCCCAAATAATTTCCCTTGCAGCCAACAGGCTCCTCCATACATAAGAAGGATTACTCCCCAATTCATCATCCATAAAAGAGTAGTTAGAAAAATACCTTGATTTGTACACCCTGAAAAATAGTGAATGGGTGTTGTGGATTAGCCTCCAAGCTTGCTTTGTTAGTAATGCTAAGTTGAAAGCTTGGCATCTCTAAATCCCATCCCACCTCTATCTTTTGGATTGCACAACTTCCTCCAATTAATCTAATGTATTTTCTTCTCATCCTTTGTCTGACCCCACCAATATTTTACAAGTGTTGAATTTATCGTGTCACATAAGGCCTTAGGGATTTTGAAGATTCCCATAGTGTAGGTAAGTATTACTTGGGCCACCATTTTGATAAGGATATCCCTTCCTGCTTTAAAGATAAATTTCTCCTTCCACCCCATCACTCTTTTTGTTATTTTTTCTTGAAGGCCTTTAAACGTGTTAACCTTTGATTTTCCACCAACCATAGGCAATCCAAGATAAGTCTCATAGTCGTCCATGACCCTAGCCCTAAAAAGAGCTTGGATATCATCTCTAACTGATTGTCTTGTGTTTTTGCTGAAAAAGATGGAAGTCTTTTGTCTATTTATTGCTTGTCCCAAAGCTGCTTCATATCTTTCAAGGATTTCTAAGAGATGCCGCCCTTCTTCCATTATTGCTTGACAAAAGATGAAACTGTCACCCGCAAACAATAAATGAGAGATGCACACTTCATTTGTACATGACAGAATGCCATGTAATTGTTGTCTTTCTATTGCCTTTCTGATTAGAGAAGAGAGACCTTCTGCACGCATTAGGAAAAGGTATGGGGAGAGTGGATCACCCTGTCTAATACCACGAGATGGAGAGATGTATCCTTGTGGTACCCCATTTATGAGCACTGAGTATGTTGCAGTTTGCACGGTTGCCATGGCTAGCCAAACCCATCTTTCATCAAGCCCCAGTTTAAGCATGATCTCCCTAAGGAAAGCCCACTCCACATGGTCATAGGCCTTGCTGATGTCCAGTTTAATTGCCATCTGCCCTTTCTTTCCTATTCTTTTATTTCTCATCCTGTGTAACACCTCAAAAGCTATAGTGGTATTATCAGTAATCAACTGGTTAAGAACAAAAGCACTCTGTGATTCTGATATTACATTTGGCAGAATAAGTTTTAGTTGGTTTGCTAAAACTTTTGAGACAATTTTGGATACAACATTCCTAGGCTAATAGGGCGAAAGTCAGATACATTTTTGGTTCATTTATCTTTGGTATTAAGAAAATGTGAGTATAGTTCATTTTATGCAAAAAGTGACTAGAATGTAACACTGATATGACAGCATTAGTAACATCAGTCCCTCCAATGTGCCAATATTTTTGGAAGAAGAAAGGGGACATACCATCAGGTCTAGGAGATTTGGAAGGATGCATACTGAATAACACCCTCTTAACTTCCTTTGGTGTGTAGGGTTGTAGAAGTGCCTGGTTCATATATGGGGTTATCACCCTATCCACCAACTCCACCACTGATTCCAAATGTGTTGGCTATGATGTTCTGAACAAATTCTGAAAATAGGACTCCGCCACCCTTGCTATGTCATTTTCAGATGTAACACACCAGTCATTCTCATCCAAAAAACCATGGATGTGATTTTTCCTTCTTCATTGGCTTGCTCTTTGATGGAAGTATTTTGTATTTTTATCCCCCGTCGATAGCCAAATAGACCTGAACCTCTGCCTCCAAAATAATTCATCTTGGAATAGCAAGGAATTTCTATCACTCCTCACCTTTTGTATCACCTCCCAAATTTTGGCCCTGTTCATTGAAGTCAAAGCTTCCAATTCTCTATATTTTTCATCAATCTTTGTTTTTGAGTTACCCAAAGTTCCACTCCACTCCACCAATGCCCCACGACATTTTTTTTATTTTCTCAAACAGCTTGTACATTGGGCTACCCGTGGGGTTCCATCCATTCCACACTTCATGTATAATGTTGGCACATGTAGGGTGTGATGCCCAATGTTCCTCAAATCGGTGTGGCCTTTTCCTTTGTCTACCAACCCGTGGGTCTCCCTCAGTGGTAAGTAGAATGGGATCGTGGCCAAAGTATGCTGCTTGGAGATGATGCACCTTGCTATGAGGAAATAAATCTTGCCATTCAATATTTGCACATGCTCGATCCAACCTCTCTTGAAAAAACTCAATACCAGGCCTTCCATTCCTCCAAGTGAAAATATTCCCATTGAAACCAAGATCAATCAGTCCACAGTGTAATAATGCACTTTGAAACTCCTCCATTCGTCAAAGAGAGCGAGGTACTCACCCTTGCTTTTCATCCGATGATAGTATTTCATTGTAATCCCCCAAGCACAACCAAGGCAAAGAGTCTCTTGAATGGAGGTGCCTCAAGTGCTCCCAAGACTCATGTTTCCAATGCTCCTCTGGTCTCCCATAAAATCCAATTAATCTCTATGGTGACAGGCTACCGTTCATTATACGAGCATCTATATGATTTGGAGAATAGGTTTGCACATGTAGGTCGACCCTTGCTTTCCATAACATTGATAGGCCACCCGCTCGCCAAACACACGAAACTACTAACATGGAGTCATAGTGTAAGTCTCCCTGTATATTCCTTATCTCGTCCACAGTTTGTTTCGTCTCCATGAGAAACAAAACATTGGGAGTTTTTTCCCTCACCAAGTGAGAGAGGATAGTGCTTGCACAGAGGTTTTCAAGCCCCCAGAAATTCCAGCTTAGGACGATCATTGTGCTCGGCGGGGCTGATCAACAACCTCCACCATTGTGCTTTTTGGATTTTGGATCTGTATCTTGGGACGTTTGCTGCTGCCTTCATCTTCCCTCTCATGTCCACGTTTCTTTCCCATAATTTCATTGGTTTTTTTCTGTCTTTGCTACCCACGTGATCCCTGTTAATTCTATTCCGCTTAGGCACTTTTGCATTAAGAGTTTCACTACCCTCACGTGCCCCACCACACATGCCACTACTGTCTAGGGTTTCAATGGCCGTGTGTTTCTAATTACTCACCATATTGGTCGCATATTCAATGGGCACGTTGACAAAATTCCTTGCATTGAATCCTTGGTTATTTTCTTGCGCCAAATTTGCCATGCGTTTAATGCCCTCCATTAAATCCGGATTTTCCTCCTCCAACACGTCAGTTTCATGCATTGAAAGAGATTGATTTTGAATATGCGACATAATTGGTGCTTGATGGACCGTTACCCCTCCATTAATGCCATAATTTCTGGGATTTTCAGTTGGCAGCGGTTCATCCACCATGTTGGCCCTGGTCAGTGACCGTTCACCTGTCTCCATCGCTTGCTGCCGCATTGGACTTGGTTGTGTTCGTTCTGGTGATTGCTTCGGCTTCCGAAATCTTGCTCTCAACCACTCTCCATACGGACTTTCCTCTCCCTCCCTTCCATTTACTTCAATGCATGCTTTAGCTTCATGGCCGAGCAAACCACACTGGAAGCAAAGTCCAACCAGGCGTTTATATTGAAAGGCCACCCAAACCTTATCACCCTCCGGACTAGGTATAGGAGCCCCTCAGCGAATAGGTTTATTCAGCGGCGTCTCCACTCGGACTCGAAGGAACCTTGCCTTATCAGAGGAAATGGCTTTGCTATCCACGTCAATAACTCTTCCAATACCTTGATCGATGTCTCTTCCTGCCTCCTTGTTTATCAAATCAAAGGGTAAACCCCACACTTGTACACATATCGGAACAGTTAAAAACTTTACTGAGAATGCCGTCATTCCTTTTTCCCATCTTCGTAGTAATAGGATGTGGTTATCGAAACTCCACGGTTCATTGTTGATCACCCAATCTAGTTGGCTTTCCATTGAGAATTTGAACTGGAACAGCCCATCTCCAACCTCCGTGATTTTCATATCGTTCCCCATTTTCCATGCTGCTCGTAGTAGATTTTTTGCTGCTCAAAAGTTGATTGGTTTAGTCGTGTGAAATCTTCCCAACAGACTGTCAGCTCAGTCTTCAAGTGTTTTTTCTCGATGCGCTGCGCGAACCTTAATCACCTCGCCTTCCTCCTCCATCAAACTCACCCTCTGTAATCTTTCTCAAAACTCCGAGTCCATTCTGCGAGGTATACACTTGGTCGAAGAAAGAAACAGTGTTCTAGGCAAAGCAAAGTCTGCCTACCCCGAGTAGTGCACACTTGGGTAGGAAGAAGCAGGTCTCACCCAACGGGAGAAAGAAAGTCTCCTATCTAGAGGAGAAGAAAAAAGCATCTAGAACTTACCTGAGTGAGCTTGCTTGTCTTCAAATTCTTAAACCAAAAAAAAAAAAAAAAAAAAATGTAAAAGACTTTTACAATCTTTTAACTCTAACTTACATACAATGAAATACCACCCTTAATTAATTTGTCTCCAGGAATTTACCAAATTAAAACCAAACAGCACTTGCCTACATCGATACCTCAGTTCTTCAGAAGGGGGAAAATTGCATCTTTTATTTTCACAAAATGGTACATGACAAACTGTCGTTTGAGGCACAGTTTGCTTTTATTAACAACTAATATCAATTACTACCGGATATTCGAGTGGAGTTGAATACGAAAACGTGGGGAGGGGATATTTTTAAGGTTGCATTGCTGTTCTCTTGTATGGCAAGACAAGCTTATGGTCACCTCGAATTTCCATATAGAAATCCCAGTGTTGGTGTCTCGATTGATTCAGGATCCTTTCCTCTCCACTGTTTCTCTCAAAAGGAAAAAAAAAAAAAAAAAATTCATATCTTGAATCAGAATTTTTTTTTTCTCTCTATATAAATTCAGGGTGGTGTTACATTTTACAAACTCCACGTAACAGGGGCAATTTATCCTCTCCATGAACAGATCGAGTCAGAGCTAGCCCTTTTTGGTTGCATTTGAGATTTGAGAAAAAGTTAACTTATTTTTGCTCCTACAATAAGTCCCATTGCACTATTAAATGGGTCTCATTGCTTCAAAAGTCAGCTTTTAGCTTCTTCTTTTTTTTACATCATTTTAGCAAAAAAATTTCGATTTCAGCAAAATAAATAGACCCTAAATGGACTTAATCAATTCATATGGCTTCTTAATCTACTTTGAGACACTAAAATCCAAACAAACTGTGGCTTTTACGAGGACTAGTTTGTTGCACGTGCAAAACACCATCTAACTCCAAATAAATATTTTATGATACGATTAGAATAGTTTAAACTCCGTCATTATTGGAATAGTAATTAAAAAAAAAATTATTGATAAGTTAGAGGTGCCCTTTCTTAAAGGGAGAAGTAGCTCTTGAGCTATAGTGTTCATTGGCTTAAACTATCATATTTTGAAAGAATAAATGATGCCCACAAAAAGAAAAAGAAAAAGAAAAACCAGGTTATAAATTATATTAGGCAGCATAAACAAGTCTACCTCATTTGCTAATAGAGAATGCAAGATAGCATTCATCAATTCATGCTCATTTGCTAATAGAGAATGCAAGATAGCATTCATCAATTCAATTCATGCCGATTTTTTAAGCCAATAATCCTACTATCTATAAACACATCTTCTTTACCTTTATATGTTATCAAAATGGAAACTTTTTAAGTTAACTGATTCTTGATCTTCTTGAATAAAGTCCATACTATATGTTAAGAGTTAAAAAAGAGTAAAAGTAGAATAAATTTCTCTTATGGTCTGAAAGAATTAGAAATAAAATATTACCAATGATGATCATGTAAACAATGAGTGTCCCAACATTATTAACCAAGATACAAATCTGAAGCAGCAACCTCCTAGCACGGCCAAAAGCATCCCTCATGACTTCCCCATAAGAGTGAGAGTTTCCCATCCTACTGAATCTCAGCAGCATTTCCAACAAACCCTTTGTCAGAATAGCCACAAACACTATCAATTCCAAGCCCAAGACCCAGCACCTTCATGGTGGCAGGCAGTGCCATAATTCCAGCTCCAATAATAGAAGTGGATATATTAAACACTGAGGCAGTAAATGATGCTCTCTTGAGAAGATATAGAAATTCAAAATAGTGGAAATTCATGAATGTAGATTTGTAAGGAATGAATTAAATTAAAAATTCATAGAGAGAAATTACCCGCCCCTTTGTTGACTGAAATACTGAAATAAAAACAAAATCTCCCTTTTGGCAGTGGTAGCGGCAAGATGTACGAATCATTAGGAGTGATTTCTTCTTGTTTTATCTCTGTCTTTCAATCTATCTCTATCTTTTAAATCACTGCCACTTGCAGCCTTCAATCTACATTTCTTCCTCTATAAAGCAATTTTTGGTACTCCATCTTCAATATAAAATTCGAAGATTCATAAATTCCATATACTCAAATCCACGAAATAGAATATAAAAATAAAAAACTCAAAATTAAAGAGGGAGTCAAAATAGAATATTAAGATAAATAAATTGAAAGCTCACCTCAAAATGGATGGATATTAAAGAGGGACGAATGGCTAATCTTTTATTTAGTATTCCCAAGACAGCTATACAAATTCAAGCCCAATGAAGACAAGGTATAAGAATTATGATACTGCAATTTATGGGAGGAAGAGCCTGATTTAGATGTCAAGTAAAGAATCTAGAGACAATCAGTAAATAGGAGGCAGGGAATTCAAAATGTGGGTAAAAAAGGAGATTAATCAACACCTGTGCCTAGAGCCTAAAGGAGTAGACTCGGTTCTCTTTGTTTTACTAATCTTTTTGTTGGTCTGCAAAAGTAATGTCATATTGGATTGTAGAGAAAAGATAAGCAACAAGAATAAGATTATGAATAAAACATAAATAAATGCTAGCTAAATTGAACAAAAATATATAAGTGGTCAAGTAAAAAGCATGCAATATTACACAGTATTATGGAAAATTAACTTACAAAAACGAAACAGGACATAAAGAATATAGACTCTATTTCCTTTGAACTTGTAGCTTCAATCTCAACCTGAAACCAGATCAAATATGAAAATAAGATTAAACTTCAAATATTTGAAAAGAACTATAGAGATATCATAAATTACAAATAGGAAAAAAAAAAAAAAAAAAAAAAAAAATTCATATCTTGAATCAGAATTTTTTTTTTCTCTCTCAATATAAATTCAGGGTGGTGTTACATTTTACAAACTCTACGTAACAGGGGCAATTTATCCTCTCCATGAACAGAGTCAGAGCTAGCCCTTTTTGGTTGCATTTGAGATTTGAGAAAAAGTTAACTTATTTTTGCCCCTACAATAGGTCCCATTGCACTATTAAATGGGTCTCATTGCTTCAAAAGTCAGCTTTTAGCTTCTTTTTTTTTACATCATTTTAGCAAAAAAATTTCAGTTTCAGCAAAATAAATAGATCTTAAATGAACTTAATCAATTCATATGGCTTCTTAATCTACTCTGAGACACTAAAATCCAAACAAACTGTGGCTTTTACAAGGACTAGTTTGTTGCACGTGCAAAGCACGTGCAAAACACCATCTAACTCCAAATAAATATTTTATGATATGATTAGAATAGTTTAAACTCCGTCATTATTGGAATAGTAATTAAAAAAAAATTATTGATAAGTTAGAGGTGCCCTTTCTTAAGGGGAGAAGTAGCTCTTGAGCTATAGTGTTCATTGGCTTAAACTATCATATTTTGAAACAATAAATCATTCCCACAAAAAGAAAAAGAAAAACCAGGTTATAAATTATATTAGGCAGCATAAACAAGTCTACCTCATTTGCTAATAGAGAATGCAAGAGAACACTATCAATTCCAAGCCCAAGACCCAGCACCTTCATGGTGGCAGGCAGTGCCATAATTCCAGCTCCAATAATAGAAGTAGATATATTAAACACTGAGGCAGTAAATGGTGCTCTCTTGAGAAGATATAGAAATTCAAAATAGTGGAAATTCATGAATGTAGATTTGTAAGGAATGAATTAAATTAACAATTCATAGAGAGAAATTACCTGCCCCTTTGTTGACTGAAATACTGAAATAAAAACAAAATCTCCCTTTTGGCAGTGGTAGCGGCAAGATGGACGAATCATTAGGAGTGATTTCTTCTTGTTTTATCTCTGTCTTTCAATCTATCTCTATCTTTTAAATCACTGCCACTTGCAGCGTTCAATCTACATTTCTTCCTCTATAAAGCAATTTTTGGTCCTCCATCTTCAATATAAAATTCGAAGATTCATAAATTCCATATACTCAAATCCACGAAATAGAATATAAAAATAAAAAACTCAAAATTAAAGAGGGAGTCAAAATAGAATATTAAGATAAATAAATTGAAAGCTCACCTCAAAATGGATGGATATTAAAGAGGGACGAATGGCTAATCTTTTATTTAGTATTCCCAAGACAGCTATACAAACTCAAGCCCAATGAAGACAAGGTATAAGAATTATGATACTGCAATTTATGGGAGGAAGAGATTGATTTAGATGTCAAGTAAAGAATCTAGAGACAATCAGTAAATAGGAGGCAGGGAATTCAAAATGTGGGTAAAAAAGGAGATTAATCAACACCTGTGCCTAGAGCCTAAAGGAGTAGACTCGGTTCTCTTTGTTTTACTAATCTTTTTGTTGGTCTGCAAAAGTAAAGTCATATTGGATTGTAGAGAAAAGATAAGCAACAAGAATAAGATTATGAATAAAACATAAATAAATGCTAGCTAAATTGAACAAAAATATATAAGTGGTCAAGTAAAAAGCATGCAATATTACACAGTATTATGGAAAATTAACTTACAAAAACGAAACAGGACATAAAGAATATAGACTCTATTTCCTTTGAACTTGTAGCTTCAATCTCAACCTGAAACCAGATCAAATATGAAAATAAGATTAAACTTCAAATATTTGAAAAGAACTATAGAGATATCATAAATTACAAATGAAATCCAATGCAAAAGCCAAACCTCCATAATCAAATCTCCAAATATTAATGCAATTTTTCCAGTTTTAATACTTCTTGATAAACAACATTTCTAGTGCATCCATCATTTGAGTCTCCAAGAGCTTGGCCTAATGAGTACCTTCACAGAGTTTACTGTTATTGAAGATGGAGTACCAAAAATTGCTTTATAGAGGAAGAAATGTAGATTGAAGGCTGCAAGTGGCAGGGATTTAAAAGATAGAGATAGATTGAAAGACAGAGATAAAACAAGAAGAAATCACTCCTAATGATTCGTACATCTTGCCGCTACCACTGCCAAAAGGGAGATTTTGTTTTTATTTCAGTATACACACAAAAAAATAAATAACTATTCCTGAATTTGACTAATTTCCTTTTATAAAACTCATTCCTAACTATCTTACCTGCTTGTTTACTATGATCGCCATGCATCATTGATGACAATATTTTGATGCCTATTGCTAAAATTTGATGAAGAATTCTCACAATCAATCATAAGCTTCCTCTTCTTTGCATATGCCTCCCTTTTCTTACTTAATAGCTGTTGTTTCTTTTCTCTTGAAAGTGTTGCATACCAATTCTTTTTGTCTTTGCATCACTCCTTTTTTCTGCACACACTTCTTTTTTCTTTTTCAAGATATTTTCGTTACAGTCAGTCGACTGCGCACTGTACCGTTTTCTCTTATTCGGGCTACTCGTCGGTTTCTTACTTCTATCGTCAGCCATAATCTTTAAAACCCAAATGCTAAATAAGAATTTCATCTATATAAAATGGTCTAATTACTCGTGAGACACAACAACTCATTATACTATCAAATATAAAATTCATCTCACAACACAATCATTAAAAATGTTAATTTTGATTTTATAATCTCGATACCAAAATCGACTACTGAAAAGAAATCTTTCATACCAACAATCATTCAAATTGCAAATTTTTATACAAATTTAAATAATAGTCAACGAACAAACTGAGCAAGGAATGTTCACAGCCAATATATAAAATACACAATCATTAAATATTTTGTAAAATTCAAAGGTATTTACACGCTTCCTGAGAACTTGAAATTACTCCAATTTGATTGCATCCAAATAATGAAGAGACTACAACATAACAAACAATTGAGAACAATGACTAAGAGAGGCTGCCGAAGTAGGTACTCCCTCTACTAATTTTTTTCTTTCTTTTTCTAATCTCTATCCCTCTCACCGTCTGTTGCGATTGTGTTTATCAAAAGAATGAAGATAAAGTCATAAAGTGGCTGGGATATAGATGATAACAAAGGCAAGAAGAGTCCAGATTTGAAGAGGAAAAGACCAAAAGGGCTCCAATATTTTTTCAGCTCACACAGACCTTTAGAGCAACAAAGTAATTCAAGTCTGAGCGCGTACATGTTTGGCAGCATAAAGTTGCCAACACAAAGACTAAAAAGGGCCCCATTTTTATTTAGCTCACAAATAAAGTTATGGACAATTAAGTAATTTCAATCTAATGCTGATGGTTTTAGAGTTTCAAACGATCTGCTGGGCTTCAAACATTTTTTGCTGGGCTTGCCGTTTTAACACTTGAGAGGTCGTTTTGTCAAACAAGCACCTCAACTCTCCCTTTTTTATATAAGTATAGATATAGATAAATCCATATCCAAGCTAGACAGATTACTAATAAAGATGACAAACCATAAATAAAGATTAAGTGATAACTTTCCAACCAAGGACAAATTACTAATAAAAATAATTGAGTTAAAGGTTTGGAAAAATAGTCAAAATAGTAACATAGTTTGCACCCTTAAATATGTTGCACCGTTCAGAGGTGCTGCTCAATTTATTTTGTTTTTATCTATAAATTCTCTCAATGATGGGATTGCAGATGCTCTCGAGCGTTTCTAGCTTGTCCGCATACTCTTCTGAATCCACGAGCTGGAGGCCATCTAACCACTCAATCACCTGTTGAATAGCATCTTTAATTTTTTTCTTACCTTTACGGGAAAGCTTGGCACTAATCTTCTCATCATTGAGAGTATTCCTCATGTTGTAGGTATAGTTCTCCAAAGCATCCTTAGCCTTGACCTTCTTCCTGTGTTCATCATCTTCGGCCTTGTATGTCTCTGCATCCTGGACCATCCTATCAATCTCTTCAGTGGGCAGTCTTGACTCATCATTTGTGATGGTGATATTCTTCATTACACCAGTGGTTATCTCCTTAGCAGAAACGTTCAAGATACCATTAGTGTCAATATTAAAACAAACTTTTATTCTAGCCACACCCCTGGGTGCTGGGGGAATATCAGAAAGCCTAAATTTTCCCAACAGGTTGTTATCACAAGCTCTTGCTCTTTCACCCTCGTAAACAGAGAACAATAAAGAAGTTTGGTTGTCAGCTGCAGTGGTGTAGAGCCTCTCCTTCTCAGTGGGAGTGGCAGTATTCCTTGGAATCACAATACTCATCTCCGTTCTATTAGCCTTTATACCAAGGGACAGAGGGGTTACATCTAAGAGCACGATGTTTTGAAGTTTGTCATTTCTCATACCAGACAAGATTGCAGCTTGAACAGCTGCTCCATAAGCTACAGCCTCATCCGGATTAATGCTCTTGCAAAGCTCCTTCCCATCAAAAAAGTCTTGTAACAACTGCAGCACCTTGGGAATTCGAGAAGAACCACCAGAAAGAACAACAACATGGACGCAGCTCTTATCCATATTAGCATCAGTCAAGCACTTGTCCACAATAGCGATGCACTTCCTGAATAAATCCATATTAAGTTCTGCAAATTTGGCACGGGTAATAGTTGAAAAGAAATCAATGCCATTATACAAAGAGTGAACTTCAATGGTAGTATCAATTGCAGAAGAAAGAATCCTCTTTGCTTTCTCACAAGCAGTTCTCAACCTCCTAAGAGCTCTGGAATTGCCACTAATATCCACCTTGTGAAGCCTCTTAAATATTTCAACAAAGTGCTCTACCATTCGGTTATCAAAGTCCTCACCTCCAAGGTGAGTGTCTCCAGCTACGGCCTTCACTTCAAAGACACCCTTTTCAATGGTAAGCAGTGAGACATCTGCAGTGCCACCACCCAAATCAAAAATAAGGACATTACTCTTGCCAATGTTATCTGCAATCTTATCTAGACCATAAGCAATAGCTACAGCAGTTGGTTCATTGATTATACGCAGGACATTCAGGCCTGCAATGCCTCCAGCATCCTTTGTAGCCTTACGCTGGGAGTTATTGAAGTAGGCGGGGACAGTAACAACCGCATTCTTCACAGTTGTTCCCAGGTAGGCTTCAGCAGTCTCACGCATCATTCTAAGGACCACAGATGAGATTTCCTCTGCAGAAAAGTGCTTCTCTTCGCCCTTATAGTTGACAACAATCATAGGCTTGTCATCAATACCACAAATGACATTGAAAGGCCAAAGCTTGATATCTTCCTGAACTAAGGGATCGCTAAATCTTCTACCAATCAACCGCTTCACATCTACATGACAATACCATTTTAAGGAATTAAAAAATGATTTGACAACAATAAAGCATAAAGAGCAGAAAATAAAATTTTCATTTCTTGTGAATTTATATTTATTTGTGAATTTAAGGTACGAAAGAGAACATTTTCTAGCTCATATAGGCCTAGTAAAATAGAAATAAGAAAAGAAAAAAAATTAACAATTAATTTTGCAGCTTTAGCTAGTACTATTTGACCCAATCACAATTTAATAAAAATAAAAATAAAATTCATTTTATTTGGAATTATTATTCAATGCCATGAGCTAAGAATGGATGTGATCATCAAAGTTCTATTTAGGAGTAACCTTATTATTAATGGGAGTAGAACAAGAAGTGCTTAAGAATAGCATTTAAAAAATAAATAAAAAATAAAAAAACTTTGATCAAGATTACCGAATACAGAGTTGGTGGGGTTCCTGGCGACCTGGTTCTTGGCGGCATCACCAACCAAGCGCTCCATAGGAGTGAAAGCAACGTAGGAGGGAGTGGTCCTGTTACCCTGATCATTCACTATTATCTCTACTCGTTCATGTTGCCACACTGCCACGCACGAGTACGTTGTTCCCAGATCAATCCCAATCGCCGGACCTTCTCCTTGGTTCGACATTGTCGTCGGGAACGAGAAGCCCAAAGACTTTTGTAAAACGAAACTAAAGTAGACAAAGCAGAGACTGTATGAGGCACTTTAACAGCTGAAAGGTTGAAGGTCCTAAATACTTACAACTTAAGTAAAGCAAAACGAATCAAAAGAAAGAAGTAGATAGTAAGAGACACTATTACAAAAAACACCGTTAATAATCAAATATATATATATATATATATATATATATATTTGTACTTTATTGTATGAAAAAATATAATAAAATCTAGCATAATCGCACGCGCTACCTGTTCGATGTGGCCTTGAGGAAAATAGAAAACGAGTTCTCCTTGACGAGGAACAGTGACCAAAGGGCCGGCACAAGCATGCCATAGCTCCTTGTATATCTCATCCTCTGAATCTAAATCATACACACCGAAAATTTTACATTACAAGTCCAAATGATTAATCAGATTGCAAATTGATTCAAAATTCAAATCCCTTGGAATTTAGACCAAAAACTTTACCTGTGACAGGAAAACTCGAAGAAGCCATTTTTCTCTCGAAAAAAATTCAACAGCGACTGATATTGATATTGATCGTCACCATAAAAAATAAAATAAAATAAAAAAATAAAAAAAAGAGTCTAATCGGTAATAATAAAAAGTTTCTGAGCGAAGAAGAAAGAAAAAGGAATATGAATCTGGTGGATTCAAGAGCAATCACTTTCTGCGATCCTTTTGGCTTTAGTTGCATCATCATCTGCGTCCTTTTTCTCTGACTCCTCAGAAACCATCTCTGAAATATTACTACTACTCGCTGCCATTACTATTCGTACAGTTTCAGTGGTGTGGTCTCTCTCGCTCTCTCTCTCTCTCTCTGTGAAAGAGTGGTACTGTGTCTGTGAGTGTCTCTTAATGCTGCGTCAGATTCTGTGTTTTGCGCAATTATTTCAACCTGTAATGGAAATTGGAATTATTGTCTAAAACTGGGTAACCGGTACTACCGGTTACTTGTACCCTCTACTCTGGCACTCTCTGACCGCTTTGTCCTCTAGTTTCCCGGCAAATGGAGATGTTAAAAATGGGTTATAACGGTTATAGTATTAACGGCGTTATTTGTTTTGGGGTGGGTTGTCGAGGTATGGTTGGGTAGCATAAGACGGCGTTTGTTAGTTGGGATAACGGCAAGTTGCTTCGGTTTCGGGAAGAGGATCTGTCCTCTGCTTAACAGGCAGAATTAGAGGGATTTTATTTAGGCAAAAGTTAACTGATATCAGTACTCGATAATGAAAAACATGAGACACAGAATATTTGTAATATTTTTATAATAATTTTATAAGTAATGAGTTTTTATAATATTTGCAATATTATAACGTAATATTATTAGTGAAAAAAAAAAAATTTAGTAATAAGTTTAAATTAAAATTAGTAATAAATTTTTACATAAAATTTGTTGTAAAAATATTGTAAAAAGTACTATGAAGATAACATTTTTCATGAAATATTTTTAGAAACTTTTACGGGATAAAAATTTCTTTGAGAGTGGCGAAAAGTTGCTTTAATCTCGAGAAGGAGTTGTCTTGTAAACGGGATTAGAAGGATTTTATTTATGAAATATGAGAAATATTATGTTTATAATATTTTTATAATAAATTTTAAATGACAGGTTATTACAGTATGTTATTAGTGGGTAAACAAATAATTTCAGTAGTGAATTTAAATTAGAACTTTTAACAAATTACCACTTATTATTTGATATGAAAATATTTTAAAAATGTTGTGGACGTAACACTTGTCAAAAAATATTTTTAGAGACTTTTATGGGAATGAAATGTCTTTGGGAGTGAGGAAAAGTTGCTTCCGTTTCAGGAAGAGGATTTACATTATAGACCGAATTAGAAGGATTTTATTTAGTGTTAACTGATGTCAATACCCGATAATGAAACATGAGAGAAATGGTATATTTGCAACATTTTTATAATAAATTTCAAGTGTCAGGTTATTACATGTTATTATTGGTGAAAAAAAAAAACAAGCAAATTAGAATTTGTTACGGAAATATCGTAAAAAGTGTTGTGAACGTAGCACTTTTCATGAAAAATTCTTAGGAACTTTTTATAGGAAAGAAATATCTTTGAAAGTGGCAAAAAGTTGCTTCAATTTTGTGAAGAGGAGTTGTCTTATAGACAGAATTAGAAGAATTTTATTTAGGAAAAAGTTAACGGATGCCGATACTAAATTATGAAATATAAAAAATGCTATGTTTATTATTTTTTTTATTATATTTTTATGATAAATTTTAAATTGCAGGTTGTTACAGTCTGTTATTGGTGGGTAAATAAATAATTTTGGTAGTGAGTTCAAATTAGAACCAATGACAAGTTACCACTTATTATTTATTGTGAAAATATTTTAAAAATGTTGTGGACCTAGCACTTGTCAAGAAATATTTTTAGAGAGTTTTATGGGAGTGAAATGTCTTTGGGAGTGAGGAAAAGTTGCTTCCATATCGGGAAGAGGATATGTCCTATAGACAGAATTTGTAGGATTTTATTTAGGGAAAAGTTTATAGATGTCCTAAGAATATTAGTTTAGAAAATATTTCTAGAAACTTTTTACAATTTTTTTTAAATAACAATTGATTTCTATAATATTTTCACAATAATTTTATAACAAATTTGAGGTGGCAAGTTGTTATTTTTCTAACCTGAACTCATCACCTTTTAAACAAACTGTAACAACTTGCGACTAGTGCCAGCTCATTGGTATAAGCAATTGATGCAGTCGCCTAAGATCCAAGTAAAAAAAGACCCCCAAATTTTAACCAATAGGATAATTTCTATCATTGTAATGGTATTAATAAAGCCAAAATATTAGCTAATAAATATAATAATATTTTTTATGAAATGAAATACAAACAAAAAAAGAGAGAAATGCTATGTCCGCAATATTTTTCACAACACTTTATTATAAATCCTAAGTAGTAAGTTGTTATTGATGACAAAAAAATAATTTTAGTGGTGAGTTCAAATTAGAACCAATAACAACTTAACATCTAGGATGTCTTGTGAAAAATATTGTGAATGTAGCACTTCTCAACCCAAAAAAAAAAAAAAAAAAATACTCAATACCAGGCCTTCCATTCCTCCAAGTGAAAATATTCCCATTGAAACCAAGATCAATCAGTCCACAGTGTAATAATGCACTTTGAAACTCCTCCATTCGTCAAAGAGAGCGAGGTACTCACCCTTGCTTTTCATCCGATGATAGTATTTCATTGTAATCCCCCAAGCACAACCAAGGCAAAGAGTCTCTTGATCATGGAGGTGCCTCAAGTGCTCCCAAGACTCATGTTTCCAATGCTCCTCTGGTCTCCCATAAAATCCAATTAATCTCTATGGTGATAGGCTACCGTTCATTATATGAGCGTCTATATGATTTGGAGAATAGGTTTGCACATGTAGGTCGACCCTTGCTTTCCATAACATTGATAGGCCACCCGCTCGCCAAACACACGAAACTACTAACATGGAGTCATAGTGCCTGTATATTCCTTATCTCGTCCAAAGTTTATTTCATCTCCATGAGAAACAAAACATTGGGAGCTTTTTCCCTCACCAAGTGAGAAAGGATAGTGCTTGCACAGAGGTTTCCAAGCCCCCGACAATTCCAGCTTAGGACGATCATTGTGCTCGGCGGGGCTGATCAACAACCTCCACCATTGTGCTTTTTGGATTTTGGATCTGTATCTTGGGACATTTGCTGCTGCCTTCATCTTCCCTCTCATGTCCACGTTTCTTTCCCATAATTTCATTGGTTTTTTTCTATGTCTTTGCTACCCACGTGATCCCTGTTAATTCTATTCCGCTTAGGCACCTTTGCATTAATGGCTTGTTTGGAAGTTTAGATAGGGAGGAGAGTAGAGTGGAGTAGAGGGAAGGGGAGTAATGGGGAGGAGAGTAGAGGAGAATGATTCACCTCCACCTTATTTGGATGTTTTTAAAATTAGTAAGGGGGAAGGGAGTAATTAGCCCTTCTCCTAGTGTAATTTTGTTAATATAATAAGGGTAAATTAGGTAATTTACTTGATTAATAGTTTATGTACTCTACTCCCCCTCCAAATCTCTCCAATTTGGGAGAATTAAAATTGGGGGGCTAGAGGGAGTCAAAACCCCTCCAAACTCCTCCAAATCCCTCCCCCTCATTCTTTAAAAAACTTCCAAACAAGGTAATTGCATTACTCTCCCTCCCTCTACTCTACTCTCCCTCCTTTTTTAAACATCCAAACATGCCATAAGAGTTTCAGTACCCTCACGTGCCCCACCACACATGCCACTACTGTCTAGGGTTTCAATGGCCGTGTGTTTCTAATTACTCACCATATTGGTCGCATATTCAATGGGCACGTTGACAAAATTCCTTGCATTGAATCCTTGGTTATTTTCTTGCGCCAAATTTGCCATGCGTTTAATGCCCTCCATTAAATCCGGATTTTCCTCCTCCAACACGTCAGTTTCATGCATTGAAAGAGATTGATTTTGGATATGCGATATAATTGGTGCTTGATGGACTGTTACCCCTCCATTAATGCCATAATTTCTGGGATTTTCAGTTGGCAGCGGTTCATCCACCATGTTGGCCCTGGTCAGTGACCGTTCACCTGTCTCCATCGCTTGCTGTCGCATTGGACTTGGTTTGTTCGTTCTGGTGATTGCTTCGGCTTCCGAAATCCTGCTTTTAACCACTCTCCATACGGACTTTCTCTCCCTCCCTTCCATTACTTCAATGCATGCTTTAGCTTCATGGCCGAGCAAACCACACTGGAAGCAAAGTCCAACCAGGCGTTTACATTGGAAGGCCACCCAAACCTTATCACCCTCCGGGCTAAGTATAGGAGCCCCTCAGCGAATAGGTTTATTCAGCGGCATCTCCACTCGGACTCGAAGGAACCTTGCCTTATCAGAGGCAATGGCTTTGCTATCCACGTCAATAACTCTTCCAATACCTTGATCGATGTCTCTTCCTGCCTCCTTGTTTATCAAATCCAAGGGTAAACCCCACACTTGTACCCATATCGGAACAGTTAAAAACTTTACTGAGAATGCCGTCATTCCTTTTTCCCATCTTCGTAGTAATAGGATGTGGTTATCTAAACTCCACGGTTCATTGTTGATCACCCAATTTAGTTGGCTTTCCATTGAGAATTTGAACTGGAACAGCCCATCTCCAACCTCCGTGATTTTCATATCGTTCCCCATTTTCCATGCTGCTCGTAGTAGATTTTTTGCTGCTCGAAAGTTGATTGGTTTAGTCGTGTGAAATCTTCCCAACAGACTGTTAGCTCAAGTTCTCGATGCTCTGCGCGAACCTTAATCACCTCGCCTTCCTCCTCCGTCAAACTCACCCTCTGTAATCTTTCTCAAAACTCCGAGTCTATTCTGCGAGGTATACACTTGGTCGAAGAAAAAACAGTGTTCTAGGCAAAGCAAAGTCTGCCTACCCCGAGTAGTGCACACTTGGGTAGGAAGAAGCAGGTCTCACCCAACGTGAGAAAGAAAGTCTCCTATCTAGAGGAGAAGAAAAAAGCATCTAGAACTTACCTGAGTGAGCTTGCTTGTCTTCAAATTCTTAAACCAAAAAAAAAAAAAAATTGTAAAAGACTTTTATACTCTTTTAACTCTAACTTACATACAATGAAATACCACCCATAATTTGTCTCCAGGAATTTACCAAATTAAAACCAAACAGCACTTGCCTACATCGATACCTCTGTTCTTCAGGAGGGGGAAAATTGCATCTTTTATTTTCACAAAATGGTACATGACAAACTGTCGTTTGAGGCACAGTTTGCTTTTATTAACAACTAATATCAATTACTACCGTATATTCGAGTGGAGTTGAATACGAAAACGTGGGGAGGGGATGTTTTTAAGGTTGCATTGCTGTTCTCTTGTATGGCAAGACAAGCTTATGGTCACCTCGAATTTCCATATAGAAATCCCAGTGTTGGTGTCTCGATTGATTCAGGATCCTTTCCTCTCCACTGTTTCTCTCAAAAGGAAAAAAAAAAAAAAAAAAAAATTCATATCTTGAATCAGAATTTTTTTTTCTCTCTCAATATAAATTCAGGGTGGTGTTACATTTTACAAACTCTACGTAACAGGGGCAATTTATCCTCTCCATGAACAGAGTCAGAGCTAGCCCTTTTTGGTTGCATTTGAGATTTGAGAAAAAGTTAACTTATTTTTGCCCCTACAATAGGTCCCATTGCACTATTAAATGGGTCTCATTGCTTCAAAAGTCAGCTTTTAGCTTCTTTTTTTTACATCATTTTAGCAAAAAAATTTCGGTTTCAGCAAAATAAATAGATCTTAAATGAACTTAATCAATTCATATGGCTTCTTAATCTACTCTGAGACACTAAAATCCAAACAAACTGTGGCTTTTACAAGGACTAGTTTGTTGCACATGCAAAGCACGTGCAAAACACCATCTAACTCCAAATAAATATTTTATGATATGATTAGAATAGTTTAAACTCCGTCATTATTGGAATAGTAATTAAAAAAAAATTATTGATAAGTTAGAGGTGCCCTTTCTTAAGGGGAGAAGTAGCTCTTGAGCTATAGTGTTCATTGGCTTAAACTATCATATTTTGAAACAATAAATCATTCCCACAAAAAGAAAAAGAAAAACCAGGTTATAAATTATATTAGGCAGCATAAACAAGTCTACCTCATTTGCTAATAGAGAATGCAAGAGAACACTATCAATTCCAAGCCCAAGACCCAGCACCTTCATGGTGGCAGGCAGTGCCATAATTCCAGCTCCAATAATAGAAGTAGATATATTAAACACTGAGGCAGTAAATGGTGCTCTCTTGAGAAGATATAGAAATTCAAAATAGTGGAAATTCATGAATGTAGATTTGTAAGGAATGAATTAAATTAACAATTCATAGAGAGAAATTACCTGCCCCTTTGTTGACTGAAATACTGAAATAAAAACAAAATCTCCCTTTTGGCAGTGGTAGCGGCAAGATGGACGAATCATTAGGAGTGATTTCTTCTTGTTTTATCTCTGTCTTTCAATCTATCTCTATCTTTTAAATCACTGCCACTTGCAGCCTTCAATCTACATTTCTTCCTCTATAAAGCAATTTTTGGTCCTCCATCTTCAATATAAAATTCGAAGATTCATAAATTCCATATACTCAAATCCACGAAATAGAATATAAAAATAAAAAACTCAAAATTAAGAGGGAGTCAAAATAGAATATTAAGATAAATAAATTGAAAGCTCACCTCAAAATGGATGGATATTAAAGAGGGACGAATGGCTAATCTTTTATTTAGTATTCCCAAGACAGCTATACAAACTCAAGCCCTATGAAGACAAGGTATAAGAATTATGATACTGCAATTTATGGGAGGAAGAGATTGATTTAGATGTCAAGTAAAGAATCTAGAGACAATCAGTAAATAGGAGGCAGGGAATTCAAAATGTGGGTAAAAAAGGAGATTAATCAACACCTGTGCCTAGAGCCTAAAGGAGTAGACTCGGTTCTCTTTGTTTTACTAATCTTTTTGTTGGTCTGCAAAAGTAAAGTCATATTGGATTGTAGAGAAAAGATAAGCAACAAGAATAAGATTATGAATAAAACATAAATAAATGCTAGCTAAATTGAACAAAAATATATAAGTGGTCAAGTAAAAAGCATGCAATATTACACAGTATTATGGAAAATTAACTTACAAAAACGAAACAGGACATAAAGAATATAGACTCTATTTCCTTTGAACTTGTAGCTTCAATCTCAACCTGAAACCAGATCAAATATGAAAATAAGATTAAACTTCAAATATTTGAAAAGAACTATAGAGATATCATAAATTACAAATGAAATCCAATGCAAAAGCCAAACCTCCATAATCAAATCTCCAAATATTAATGCAATTTTTCCAGTTTTAATACTTCTTGATAAACAACATTTCTAGTGCATCCATCATTTGAGTCTCCAAGAGCTTGGCCTAATGAGTACCTTCACAGAGTTTACTGTTATTGAAGATGGAGTACCAAAAATTGCTTTATAGAGGAAGAAATGTAGATTGAAGGCTGCAAGTGGCAGGGATTTAAAAGATAGAGATAGATTGAAAGACAGAGATAAAACAAGAAGAAATCACTCCTAATGATTCGTACATCTTGCCGCTACCACTGCCAAAAGGGAGATTTTGTTTTTATTTCAGTATACACACAAAAAAATAAATAACTATTCCTGAATTTGACTAATTTCCTTTTATAAAACTCATTCCTAACTATCTTACCTGCTTGTTTACTATGATCGCCATGCATCATTGATGACAATATTTTGATGCCTATTGCTAAAATTTGATGAAGAATTCTCACAATCAATCATAAGCTTCCTCTTCTTCGCATATGCCTCCCTTTTCTTACTTAATAGCTGTTGTTTCTTTTCTCTTGAAAGTGTTGCATACCAATTCTTTTTGTCTTTGCATCACTCCTTTTTTCTGCACACACTTCTTTTTTCTTTTTCAAGATATTTTCGTTACAGTCAGTCGACTGCGCACTGTACCGTTTTCTCTTATTCGGGCTACTCGTCGGTTTCTTACTTCTATCGTCAGCCATAATCTTTAAAACCCAAATGCTAAATAAGAATTTCATCTATATAAAATGGTCTAATTACTCGTGAGACACAACAACTCATTATACTATCAAATATAAAATTCATCTCACAACACAATCATTAAAAATGTTAATTTTGATTTTATAATCTCGATACCAAAATCGACTACTGAAAAGAAATCTTTCATACCAACAATCATTCAAATTGCAAATTTTTATACAAATTTAAATAATAGTCAACGAACAAACTGAGCAAGGAATGTTCACAGCCAATATATAAAATACACAATCATTAAATATTTTGTAAAATTCAAAGGTATTTACACGCTTCCTGAGAACTTGAAATTACTCCAATTTGATTGCATCCAAATAATGAAGAGACTACAACATAACAAACAATTGAGAACAATGACTAAGAGAGGCTGCCGAAGTAGGTACTCCCTCTACTAATTTTTTTCTTTCTTTTTCTAATCTCTATCCCTCTCACCGTCTGTTGCGATTGTGTTTATCAAAAGAATGAAGATAAAGTCATAAAGTGGCTGGGATATAGATGATAACAAAGGCAAGAAGAGTCCAGATTTGAAGAGGAAAAGACCAAAAGGGCTCCAATATTTTTTCAGCTCACACAGACCTTTAGAGCAACAAAGTAATTCAAGTCTGAGCGCGTACATGTTTGGCAGCATAAAGTTGCCAACACAAAGACTAAAAAGGGCCCCATTTTTATTTAGCTCACAAATAAAGTTATGGACAATTAAGTAATTTCAATCTAATGCTGATGGTTTTAGAGTTTCAAACGATCTGCTGGGCTTCAAACATTTTTTGCTGGGCTTGCCGTTTTAACACTTGAGAGGTCGTTTTGTCAAACAAGCACCTCAACTCTCCCTTTTTTATATAAGTATAGATATAGATAAATCCATATCCAAGCTAGACAGATTACTAATAAAGATGACAAACCATAAATAAAGATTAAGTGATAACTTTCCAACCAAGGACAAATTACTAATAAAAATAATTGAGTTAAAGGTTTGGAAAAATAGTCAAAATAGTAACATAGTTTGCACCCTTAAATATGTTGCACCGTTCAGAGGTGCTGCTCAATTTATTTTGTTTTTATCTATAAATTCTCTCAATGATGGGATTGCAGATGCTCTCGAGCGTTTCTAGCTTGTCCGCATACTCTTCTGAATCCACGAGCTGGAGGCCATCTAACCACTCAATCACCTGTTGAATAGCATCTTTAATTTTTTTCTTACCTTTACGGGAAAGCTTGGCACTAATCTTCTCATCATTGAGAGTATTCCTCATGTTGTAGGTATAGTTCTCCAAAGCATCCTTAGCCTTGACCTTCTTCCTGTGTTCATCATCTTCGGCCTTGTATGTCTCTGCATCCTGGACCATCCTATCAATCTCTTCAGTGGGCAGTCTTGACTCATCATTTGTGATGGTGATATTCTTCATTACACCAGTGGTTATCTCCTTAGCAGAAACGTTCAAGATACCATTAGTGTCAATATTAAAACAAACTTTTATTCTAGCCACACCCCTGGGTGCTGGGGGAATATCAGAAAGCCTAAATTTTCCCAACAGGTTGTTATCACAAGCTCTTGCTCTTTCACCCTCGTAAACAGAGAACAATAAAGAAGTTTGGTTGTCAGCTGCAGTGGTGTAGAGCCTCTCCTTCTCAGTGGGAGTGGCAGTATTCCTTGGAATCACAATACTCATCTCCGTTCTATTAGCCTTTATACCAAGGGACAGAGGGGTTACATCTAAGAGCACGATGTTTTGAAGTTTGTCATTTCTCATACCAGACAAGATTGCAGCTTGAACAGCTGCTCCATAAGCTACAGCCTCATCCGGATTAATGCTCTTGCAAAGCTCCTTCCCATCAAAAAAGTCTTGTAACAACTGCAGCACCTTGGGAATTCGAGAAGAACCACCAGAAAGAACAACAACATGGACGCAGCTCTTATCCATATTAGCATCAGTCAAGCACTTGTCCACAATAGCGATGCACTTCCTGAATAAATCCATATTAAGTTCTGCAAATTTGGCACGGGTAATAGTTGAAAAGAAATCAATGCCATTATACAAAGAGTGAACTTCAATGGTAGTATCAATTGCAGAAGAAAGAATCCTCTTTGCTTTCTCACAAGCAGTTCTCAACCTCCTAAGAGCTCTGGAATTGCCACTAATATCCACCTTGTGAAGCCTCTTAAATATTTCAACAAAGTGCTCTACCATTCGGTTATCAAAGTCCTCACCTCCAAGGTGAGTGTCTCCAGCTACGGCCTTCACTTCAAAGACACCCTTTTCAATGGTAAGCAGTGAGACATCTGCAGTGCCACCACCCAAATCAAAAATAAGGACATTACTCTTGCCAATGTTATCTGCAATCTTATCTAGACCATAAGCAATAGCTACAGCAGTTGGTTCATTGATTATACGCAGGACATTCAGGCCTGCAATGCCTCCAGCATCCTTTGTAGCCTTACGCTGGGAGTTATTGAAGTAGGCGGGGACAGTAACAACCGCATTCTTCACAGTTGTTCCCAGGTAGGCTTCAGCAGTCTCACGCATCATTCTAAGGACCACAGATGAGATTTCCTCTGCAGAAAAGTGCTTCTCTTCGCCCTTATAGTTGACAACAATCATAGGCTTGTCATCAATACCACAAATGACATTGAAAGGCCAAAGCTTGATATCTTCCTGAACTAAGGGATCGCTAAATCTTCTACCAATCAACCGCTTCACATCTACATGACAATACCATTTTAAGGAATTAAAAAATGATTTGACAACAATAAAGCATAAAGAGCAGAAAATAAAATTTTCATTTCTTGTGAATTTATATTTATTTGTGAATTTAAGGTACGAAAGAGAACATTTTCTAGCTCATATAGGCCTAGTAAAATAGAAATAAGAAAAGAAAAAAAATTAACAATTAATTTTGCAGCTTTAGCTAGTACTATTTGACCCAATCACAATTTAATAAAAATAAAAATAAAATTCATTTTATTTGGAATTATTATTCAATGCCATGAGCTAAGAATGGATGTGATCATCAAAGTTCTATTTAGGAGTAACCTTATTATTAATGGGAGTAGAACAAGAAGTGCTTAAGAATAGCATTTAAAAAATAAATAAAAAATAAAAAAACTTTGATCAAGATTACCGAATACAGAGTTGGTGGGGTTCCTGGCGACCTGGTTCTTGGCGGCATCACCAACCAAGCGCTCCATAGGAGTGAAAGCAACGTAGGAGGGAGTGGTCCTGTTACCCTGATCATTCACTATTATCTCTACTCGTTCATGTTGCCACACTGCCACGCACGAGTACGTTGTTCCCAGATCAATCCCAATCGCCGGACCTTCTCCTTGGTTCGACATTGTCGTCGGGAACGAGAAGCCCAAAGACTTTTGTAAAACGAAACTAAAGTAGACAAAGCAGAGACTGTATGAGGCACTTTAACAGCTGAAAGGTTGAAGGTCCTAAATACTTACAACTTAAGTAAAGCAAAACGAATCAAAAGAAAGAAGTAGATAGTAAGAGACACTATTGTCCCCTTGGCAATGATTTTATTTATTTTTTTTGGACAAGCTATATCCCTTAAACCTTGGCCAAAATGGCCCAATAACACCTTTTTGCAAAATATATGGGCATCTATCATTGTTTCAGAAATATATAGCAATGTATTACTTATTCGAAACTCGAGTTTTATAAGCTCAAGTTTTCCATGAAACTTAATTTCCATAAAAAAATGTCATGGTAGCACTATTGACCTACAATTTATTTAATTAAAAAAAGGCATTATGGGTCTTGATTTTGGTAGAATCGAGTTGTTTGCAGGGTAGAGCCCGAGCTCTCTAAATTTGAGTTTGGTTATAAAAAAAAAATGGAAGAAGAAGAAGAAGAAGGAAACAGAGTATAGGTGCGTGTACCTTATGCAGAACTGAATAGAAATGGGTTGCAACGGATTGAAAATGGCAGAACTTTGAAATGGCAGAACGGATTGAGCAACCCAATTGCACCACCCAACACCAGTGAGCAACCCAATTGTACCACCCACCACCACAACCGCCGATTTAAAACCAAACTCAAACCCAAACCCCCTCCGGCACCACCACGGTGAAAAAAAATCCAAAACCCCAGCGACCAAAACTCAGACAAACCGCTGGAACAAAAGCCCAACAACCACCAAAACTTAAGGCAAACGTCAGAACCAAGCCCAGTAACCACCGAACCAAACCCAGCAACCAACACCACCAAGAAACACCAATCTATCACATCCCAAACCACAACCCACCACCGTACCAAACCCAGCAACCAACGCCACAATGAGTCGCCGATCTGCCACATCCCCACCACACCACGCACGCCGATCTGCCAAACGCCCACGACCCTACGCCGATAGACCCACGCTGGTGAAGAGCTTTGAGAACAGAGACGATTGTGAGTTTGTGATTGATAGAAGAAGAAAGAAAGAGAGGGATAAAACAAAACAAAACAAAAAGTAGAAAAGCAAGGTACTCAACTTCCCTAAGCTTGAGTAATATAAAGTAGAACTTGAAGGCATTTTTTATTTGCAAAATTTCAGCATAGCCGTTAATCTCAAGTAGAACTCGGTTTTCTAAAACTGGATTTTAAAAAAAGTGGTACATTGCCATATGTTTTTAAAACAGTGATACATTTTCATATATTTTGCAAAATTGTGCTATTGGGCTATTTTGGCCCATAAACCTTAACCTTGAAGTTCACTTCCATGGGTGGGAGCTGAGAAAGTAATGGGTTCTACACTTGGTAATGATAAAAAAATATTTTGAAAAATTATTAGAAAAGAAGTTTTATAAAAATCAATCTATAATAAAATGTTTAACTTTTGGTTGATCTCACCGTATTTTGTGTTTTGTCACATAAACTTTATCAAATCATATTTTCTTTAAATAGTGGAATATAGACTTTCATATAAAACACAATCGTAATAAATGTCTAACATTATAATATAAATTTTCATTTACAAACACAATTATATTAGATATCTTTTAATAACTACCATAATTTCAAAATACATATTTGTAAAAATAAAAAAAGAAAAATCACTTTTTTAACTTTTTTGCACATTGCACGAGTTACTAGAAAAGAGTTTGGTTACAGTCTGATTTTGAGCTATCTTGCTCCAATAATGTGATGATTAAGGAGATTATTTTATGTGTTGTTTTAGTCACGTAACTGTTTAAATGAGTCATATGACTTCTTTAAATAATATAAATGGATAATTTTATAAATCATAATGTAGTTGGAAAAGATAACTCAACCAGTTTGAAGCAAACTTTATCCATCATATAACTACTATTAGCCATTACAAATTTTTTCTAATCTAACAAGAGATTTTAACACTTGACTGACTACATTGCTCGTACTTGAATATTAAAAAAAAAAAAACAAAAATTGAGGACAAACTAGAGTGGAAGCTTGAAGGTTGCAAGGAGTTTGAGATGCTGACAGAAAATGTCAATATAGAACTTGCTAGTTGGTTGAATACAATAAGTGGGTCAAAACACGGGTTGTGTTTAATATAATAGGTTTCGAACACGACTTATGTTCAGCGTCTAGTTCCACTGAGCACATTGGAATACAGACACGTATCCAATGCAATTGGACACTAGACACAAATTTTTCCCATAGATTTCAGAGAAGTGTTATGTCTACAACATTTTTACAACACTTTCACAACAAATTATAGGTGATAAGTTGTTATTGGTTCTAATTTGAATCCACAACTTAAATTACTTTTTTGCGCACCCATAACAACCAATAACAACCTACCACATATGATTTGTTGTGAAAATATTGTGGACATAGCAGTTTTCTAGATTTCAAGCTTGAATCTAACGTGATTTTTATTTTTTTTTGGTGGAAACCAAATTTTATTATAAGTTATATGAGTTCGTAGAGAGGAATTTAGAGAGCATGTGGGGTTATAGACATGCCCTTTTACCAAGTCGTGTCTTGCCTTATGTGCATGGATTTGCGCCAATCCAAATTGCCCAGACGAATTAAAAAAGGAGGAAGTAAAAAACTATGTTGATAAAAAGCTCTCTCACGATCTCAAATAACCAAGTAATCTGTGGGTTTACAATGGACTCCATCATGAGCAATTGTATTAAGGGTAAATTGCAAAGTAAACCCCTAAAGTTTGAGGTTGTTTGGATTTTACATTCTAAATTTGAAAATTTAGATTTTACAATTTACACCATAAAGTTGACCTCCGTTAACAAAAACAGCCCCTATTCAATTAGTATCGGTAAGAGTATATTGTTTTATTTGGTTTTGCCTTTTCTTTTCTTCCTTTGTTTATTGCACTTTTCATGGTTAGGTTATCGAATTTTTAAGCTAAGTTGTTAATGTCGTGGAAACCTAAAGAAAGCACACAAGATACTCTTTTGATGGAACATAAACTAAATTGTTAGTTTCTAGTAGTAAACATCAAATTCACGAAGAGTTTCTTGAATCCACAATGTGATAGGTCTGGAATCCACCAGAGAAAAGTTAGAGAAAAACTGTAAATTTTATTAATAATCATTTGCCTTTCCTTTGGAGGCTACAAACATATAAATACTAACTAAATAAAACCCTAGGACAATTAGGAAATGTTTGAAACCTAATTATCACTAATTATGATATTATGTGGCAAAATACCAAATTTTACCAAAAAATGGTAAAATTGAGTTAAATGCAAAATTATAAACTAGTGACCTTAAGGGTCGTCCCAAAACAAAAGAGAATTTATTTTGACTTTTGAGTAAAAAGTTATTAAAAAAAAAATTACTAAAAATGACAAAATGACTGTTTTTGACGACAAAATGAAGGAATTCGCCAAAATCAGGGTGCACCTCATGGCAACGTGATGACTACTAATAAGAACACCATTTTCTTTTCAACTACCAAATTTCATGTAATTCTGACTCCGTTGTCTAAATGATTTATACTAGTGCATTTTTGTCTTGCGCAATTTCAAGCGCCCTTGAGAGTCTAGGAAGGATATGACGGTCTATTTTACATCAGTTGTTTTGAGAAATATACTGTGTAATATTATATTATATTCTATCAGCTCTCTATTTCCAGAAGTTCTACATGATTGTGAAACTATTCAAAGAAACATTCCCCCCTTCAAGCTTAACAAGGAATAAAGGATGTTTTATCGTTGATTTCTTTGATAGTAATAAGGTTCCTTGGTTCATGTGTGCAAGCACATGAACACATCTTTAGTAGTATGTAAGAGAACCCCTTCATGCTGATCAATTTTTATTCTATACTAGCTACGAACCCGCACGTTGCGCATGATAATTATTTTTATGGTGGTTTTATTAATTTTTTTTTGTTACAATTTAAACTAATTTAATAAATAGTATTGTATTTTGTAATCATAATTTTTTTTGTTTGTAGGAACAATCATAAATGTAACATAGGAACAATCATAAATCATAAATATAAATTTTATAGTGCCAAAATGAAAACAATACAATTTTTCTTAGAAATTCAAAAAGCAAGTTAACAAAAATATTCATTTTTTAATAAAAGTTATTTATAACATTTTGTGAATTATTAAAAAAAATATAAAATTTGGAAATTATTCTTTTAGTTTTAAACAAAGTTTCTAAAACCTTATTTTTTTTGCCTACAATCCAAAACACCATAAAATGTAACTAAAAAAATTAATAAAACTTAAAAATGATTAATTGTACCAATTAGGAAAAAAATTGTTGTTGATAATCTATTCAAGTTATTTTCTTTGCAAAAATTGTAATTTCGTCCACTCAAAACATATTATCAAATAAACAATTATTAGCAAAATCTAATAATTAAATTTCTATATATGTATTGTTATAAAATAATAATAATTAAAATAAAATTGCAAAAGCTAAAATTCGTCACCTATCTGATTATTTTCGTTTGGCTAACATTTGCTTTTATCTAAATAAATGACATTATAGAGTACTTCTAATACAACTATTAAGAGTACTTTGTCCACCACAAAGGATTAAAAAATAAACAAAAATTAGTAAAGTCTCATAGTTTAACATCAAAATTAAGCATTATAAAAAATCATGCTATGTAATAGAATAAACACCAAATTATCCAAATCATGCTATATAATAGAATAACATTATATTTTTATATGCTATATTTAATTCTTTATTGTAAAGTTGTTATTTACAACTATTTTGTGTTGACTTTAATTTCGTACCAAATTTGATTATATTTTTGTTCAATCATATGTACTCTGTATTTTATGTAGGATTTTATTGTATGGGTAGTGCATGAGAGAAAGTGTGAAGACTCAAGCGCCTATTGAAGAAAGTGTGGATTTCGTGAGTTTTTTGTGAGAAGCCTTCCTGCGAAGTGAGCCACATGCAGAGCACGTGACTGGAATACAAAGAGTCATGACAGCTGGTTTTTGCGAGTATTTTGCGGGTAAGGTCTTCCCGCAAGATACCCGTAAAACATTCTATTTTGCTATTTTGTCATATCTACTATACCATATCTTCACCCACACTATATATACCCACATTACCCACATATTGTAAGGAGTGCTTTTAGAAAGAAAACCCTAGACATAACCCTTGAGAGTTAGAGATTGTCATACCCACAATCCTCTACACAATCATTTGTGGTTTTCCTCAACTCCTACCTCTCCATATTCAAATCCTTGAGAGGTTAATAGCTCAAATACTTATCACACCCATTCTAAGTGTCAAGTGAGGTTTTGATGCTACTAGGAAGTATTGGAAGAAGCCATTTGTTTGGTGAATGCAATCGGGCTGAATTGTGTGATCCGGAGAGCTAGACAAGACTTCGTCAAGTCAGTTGGTAGCAGGAGTTTGAAGGGCTCAAGTACATGGAGTAGACTAGGTTTGGAGGGTCTTTTGTTATTCGTATACTCCAACTTATTCTCTAGTGGATCAATTTACTGCCTGGAGGGCGACAGAGAGATTTTTTGCCGAATTCTTCGGTGTTCTCTTTGATAACACATCGTGGTGTTATCTTGTGTTTGCATCCTTCTTCCCTACTCTTTTAACTTTCATTTTACAACTATGATTTGTTGAAAATGTCTTAGAGTAGTTTTATTGTTTGTTTGTTCGCATTTACTCTTATTCCGCACTTAGTTAAGTTAGAGTAAAATCAACCAAGTCGTAATTTTTAATTTGGGGGTCTAAACAGCTCTTATGTTTTCACACATATTCGAGCTTTCATTTATAACGCAATATGATAACATTTAACAATCAAAGAGAACAAAAAAAACAACAACAATTCAAAAAATCAAAATAAATTACATTAACCCAAAGTAGAGTTTTAAATAATATAAAAAATTATTAACCTAAAGCAGAGATGCAAGAAAAATAAATAAAATAAATAAAAAATCCACCAAAAAATTGAGAGAGAGAGAGAGAAAGAGAGAGACAGACAGACAGAGAGAGAGAGAGAAACCAACCTGCTTATAGAATGGTAGAGATAGTAACAAATTTAGAGTAAGAGGGTGCAAAAAAGAAGAGACAAAAATAAATGAGGATGAAGGGAAAGAGGAAGAATGATATTAATTTAGAAGGTAATGGAGAGATGAAAATGTAAGAGAGTGAGAAAGGTTAGAGAAGTAGTGAGGAGATGAAAAGGTAAAAGAGAGAGAAAGGTTGGAGAAGTGTGTTGGAAATTTAGACCCCTTAAACACACAGATTGCGTAGCCTAGATTAATTAGTCAAGTTGTTACTTAGTCAAATTATGCAATTCTAGGTTAAAGCAATCAAATAACCATATCAAGATATAAAGCAGCGGAATAATAAATAACACAAGATATGATCACCCAGGAAACCACTCGGTAAAAACCTGGGGAGGATTTAACCCACCGATCCTCAAGGCATAACAGAATTCACTATGAAAGAATTGAAGTTCTTACAGAAGGACTACAAGCTCCCCGCTCGACTTTCTAATGCTATCCACCACTAAAACTTTCTGACACGACCACGCGCAGGCTCCGAATCCACGGACTACTTCTTTCTTGAATTCTTCAATCAGCTACAAGCTCCCTGCTTGCTTTTCTTTTTAAGTTCCAATGGTTGCAACTATAATGATCTTCAAGATGTTGAAATCATCTCTACATTGAAAACCCTGAGTTTTGTGTAAAGGAAGTCTCCTCAAAGATCTCACACGGATTCACACAAAACAGCAATGTATGAGCAACAAAGCAATATGGACAACCCACAAAAACGTGGCTAGGGTTTAGTTTATATACCTAGGGTAAAAACACAAAACCCTAAACGTTTAATGAAGTAGGGCTGAGTTGGAAAATCTGCAGAAAATTCAACCTGTGCGATTTTCAATCGATCGAGTCTATTCTTCGATCGATCGAGCCAGGCCGAAAGTCCCAAGTACTTCTGCAGCCACTCGATTCCAACTTTACAATATTAAACCAACTTTGAGCAATTCTAAACAAGACTAAATACACTGTTTTGATCATGGTTTGCCAACATTACAAATTAGAGTTCTAAATACAAAAACTCCTAAGACCTTAGAACTAACAAACTCCCCCTTTGGCAATCCGTGACAAAACCCTAATTCACAGCTCAAAGTTTTACAAATAAAAAGCCCTTTACAAAGGTAATGCTCATAAAATCAAATTCAGCCTAACTACTATCCATCAGTTGCAAGTGTAGACAGCAGCTTAGTTGAATCAACCTGTATATTCCTAAATACTCAACAAACGCATAAACGCATTGTGACAGAAAAGAGTAAAAACAACAGGTATAACATTCTTGTAAGATCCACACAACACAAAATAAAGACATATAAAAATGAACAAGTCATAAATATAAATCAATACGCAGTGAATCATAAAGCAACAAGAATCAATAAAAAATAAATGTATATCAAACAATGTTACTCCCCCTAACATGAATATCCCAAAAAAATGATATACATAGTGAAGCACCTAGATACAATCTAAAACAATATCTCCCCCTAACAACAAAAAAAAACTCCACAAGAAAAAACTCCAAGTCAAAACTCCACTCCCCCTTTTTGTGACGGAATGCCAAAGAGCAATCATGAGTCGCCACCAAAAGGAGGTGGTGAGGAAGAATGAAGACGTGCTAAATCCACTCGAAGAGCACGAATCTCATCAGCAAGTCCACCAAAAACTGACCATGAGCCTGCTGAACAGTCATGACAGTCTTCAAAGTACGACGAACATCAAAGTCGGCCGAAGGAGGTGAAGGAACATCAGCAGCAGCAGTATCAGCACCAACTGGATCAGAAATATCCTCACCAGCAGGACCTGCAGAAGAAGAAGGAGGAGGAGGTACGCTACTAGAGGGCTCAGACCTAGGGTGTTTAGAACCAGCTCGAAGATGAGCAGCCCTCTGTCTAAGAAAAGACGCACCGATAGGAGCAATCACATGAACAGGCTCAGAGGAAGGAAAGGCACGAAGCTCAAGATGGAGCAAAATCCTATGAATGAAAATAGGATGAACAAGGGCATGTGAAGAAGATGAACTCCTATAAACCTCGTTCAAAGAACGAAGAAATAGATGGGGAAAACTGATAGGAGCATCAGTAACAAGAGCGTACAAAAATACACACCTCTCAAGAGGAATGGTGTGCACATGAGAAATAGGCCAGATGGAATGACAGGCTATCCTAAAGAAAAGATAATGTAAACCGGAGAGCTCAGCAGAAGTGATCCTAGGATCAGAACCCCACTGGACAGAAGTACCAGTGATGTAAGACAAAACATCGCTCAGCTCGGGAGACTCATCATAAGGATAGACAGGATCCCTAACCAACGGTACCCCTAGAGCAGCAGCCACTACCTGAGGAGTAATGGTGTACCCAACACCTCGTATCCAACTCTTTACCAAAGTGTTGGAATCATAGATGTGGATAAAGATGTTCGAATAGAACTCTCTAATCAAGGCAGACGGTGGAGGAGATCAGAGATGTCTAACAAAGGTAACCAGCCCCGATGCTCAAAGTTAGCCCTAATGGCCGGATCAAGCTCATCTAACACAACAGAACGCTCAGCCCAAATCTTCCTCTTAAGGTTAAGCTTCTCAAAAAGATCTTGGTTTTTCACACTCGGAAACCTCTCACGTCCAAAGGAGGGAGGGGATGGAGAGGATGAGGGAAGGGACCTATGGGCTCTAGTTTTCCTAGGCATGATGCTAAGGAAAGAACAGAGACACAAAGAGAAAACCAAAAGAACAAAAAAAACAAAACCAAAGGCAGACTGCAAGTTAGCACAAAAAAAACAATAGAATTAAAATCTATATGATGCATGAGCAGATACAATGCCATGATGCATGCACTAATGCAGTGAACAACTAAGTTCAATTGAGATTAAATTGACAAAATTGGCTTGAGCAAGGAATTTTCTTAACAAAAACCCCAAAAATTTAACACAAATTGAAAATTTTTAAAACCAAATGATGAATTGAGCATCACAAAACACAACACATAGATTATAATGCTTAATTTCATCAATCCAACAAGCCAATTGCATCAAATTCTACTCAATTTCACAAAATCCCCAAATCGGATCAATTAGGAAACCCTAGATTTTTCAATTTCACATCAAACTCAAAATTGATCAAATTGAACTATTTAAATCATGTCTATAACATGTCCCCACAAAAACCCAATGATCAATTGCATCAATTATGGCTTGAATCAAAAGAAAAAACCAAAAAAGCAAAGTGCGAAAATCGCCCCTTAAAAGCATGAATGTATGCATGAAATGATGAAAAATAAATCAAAAGGAAGGGCAAAAGGGTCTTACCGGCTTGAGGAGAGAGAGATTGTGCAAAGACTTCGGAAGAAAACGACAAAAAATCACAATACCAAGCTTGCCAACGCGGAGAGAGGAAAAAGGTTTGAAAAGTTTTGAAATAGGATCTTTGAAAAAGTCAGAAAAGTGCCTTTTAAAAACCTTTTTCACGATATTCGATCGATCGAAAATTACATTCGATCGATCGAATGTGACAGTCGTTTTAGAACAAACTAAGGCACTTTTTCGATCGATCGAAAAATGGGTTGGATCGATCGAAATGGTCAGAAGCTCACTAAATTTTAAAAAAAATCCAGTTTTGAAAGACACAAACCAAAATTTTGTAAAACAACTCCTCAAAGCATTAAATAGTAAAAACAAAATGCATGAGTATGAGATGGAATGCTTTTTCAAAAACCCAAAATTTTTAAACCCAAATTATGTCAAAAACACGTTTCAATCATTCCCCCATTGAATTTTCTCAAGCAACAAAAATGTTGTGCACAAATCTCAAGATATTTTCAAACTTGGTTGGTCAGACCATAAACACACATACTAGTATGTACAGTGTTTAACAAAGAGTAACTTGTGTAGTGTGTGATACTAGCAAAAACTTGGGATACATGTGAGGTGATATGTGAATGGCAATCAAACACAAAGTCTACACAATTCATCACATAGAATTTAAAAGAGACTATCACCTAAAGAGTTACATCCTATAACTCCCACATCTCCTAGAACAAAAGCTTGCAATCATGTAAGTTTCTTGTATTTTTGCCTCTTATTTGTATGAGATGGCATTCAGCCTAATAGTACACACCGGTTTGAATTAAGTGAATTGGCATCAAGCCTAATAGTACACACCAGTTTTAATTTATTTTGAGGCTACACCTTATGTTCTTTTTGTGCATGTGCTACACTTTCTCGAGCACAGAATCTTATGATATGCACTAAGGTGTTCATGATTGGCTAGTGAACAGTGGTGAGATGGTTATTTATGCCTTTCTCAAAAGAATCAAGTCCGACAGTTAAATAACATATGACTTCATGATTAAGACAAGGAGAATAAAAACCAAACACATCTTTCCCACACAACATGCACTACAAAGTTTTAACTAGTCAAGTGCAATGAAAAAGTTCATCAAAGTTAAACAAGGTACACAGACCATGATATGTGTCACAAGATAGACCAACCTTGTTTTTCAAAAATCAAGACAAATAGTGTCTAACATAATGTTTGCTTTCTCCCTTTTTTTTTTTTTTTTTTTATTATTAAAAGAGAAAACAGATACATCCTAGAATGAAATGCATGAATGTAATGCAATGCAAGTCCTAGAACAAAAACAACAAAAAAACAAAAAACCAAAGAACAATGGTCACCAAAGGAAAAGGCAATTAAGCACAAGGACCATGTCAGAAAGACTCAGTTAGTTCGAGTCTTTTGCATCCAAGACCTTTTGGATGCACCACGAGCATTGGAGTTCATATTCACATTCGAGTGATTCCCAACTCCAGGATTGGAATAAAGGTTTAACACCTTTACCAATTCACCAATTAGTGCCATAGGGTCTTGTGCTTGAGGCACAGGCACTTTTGGTTTAGTTGCTCTCTTATCAGCTTGACGCTTGTAACAATTAGGACGAATATGTCCAGACTTACCACAATAATGACAAACCCAAGCAGGTTTACCATGCATCTTGTCCTTAGATTTGGTAGGCTCCCTAGGTTTAGATTCTCTTAAGTCTACCCTAATCTTCTTAGGTGGTGAAACTTCTACAGGATTAACTACCTCACTCACAGGTGGTTTGACAGTTTCACTCACAACCTCACTAGCAGAAGGTTCAGAAGAAGAAGCAGGAACAAAATTTGTGGAATGTGGAGTAGAGCCAAAGATGCTTTCAACATATCCCAAACCAGATTTATCCGCAGGATACTTTTGAACATTTAACATGTGATCAAGTTTAGAACTAGCAGATCTAGCAATAGATAAATCATGTTCTAAGGTTCTAACTTTATTCAAGCAAAGCATGTTCTCAGATTTTACATTATTTAGAAGCTCATTAGCATCAAACAGTTTAACAAGCAAATTTTTCTTTTCAAGCTCCAGAGAGTCAATTTTCTTTAGGCTAAGATCAACTTTCATAGCATCCTTTGCAGCAATTTTGCAAAGTTTGTTATAGGCCTCTTGAAGATCTGCATCTTCAGAGAGTTCCCCATCAGAAGGGTTCTCTTCAGCAAATACGCTTTCACTGACCATAGCAGTAGCTGTGAAAGCAATGAAGTTTCCATCCTCGTCACACCCGGACTCATCATCAGAAACCTCATTATCACTAAGGGTTACAGCCATAGCTTTACCCTTAGTCTTCAAGAATGTAGGACATTCAGATTTCATATGACCATACCCTTGACAACCAAAACATTGAGGACCCAAAAATTATTAGAAGATTGACCACCTCTATCATTTGATTTTTCAAAATTATTTACCTTAGTGGGATCATTCTTCCTAAAATTTCTAGGTTCAGCAGTGTTGGTACCTCTTGCCTTTCTATTTGTATTCCTAAGAAAATTCTTAAAGTTTTTTGCAAGATAGGCAATCTCTGTAGCAGAGAGCTCATCATCAAATCCACCACCATCAACATCATCAACTGACTTAAGAGCCATTGATTTGGATTTGTTTACTTTAGGTAGGTCAGACTCATAGGATTGGAGAGATCCTACAACTTCATCTACAGGGATGGAGTCCACATCCTTACTTTCAGTAATAGCAGTCACTTTGGGTCTAAAATCTTCAGTTAAAGATCTAAGAATCTTCCTAACAATTTTAGGTTGATCATAGATTTCACCCAAATTAAAAGTAGAATTGACAATATCATTCAGTTTGGCATAAAATTCATCAAAGGATTCATCATCAGACATCCTAATACTCTCAAACCTAGAAGTCAATTGTTGCAATTTATTAATCTTAACTGCCTTTGTGCCTTCATGCACAGTTTGGAGGATTTTCTAAGCAATATGAGCAACCTCAACATTAGAGATCCTCTTAAATTCCTCCATAAAAACAGCATTGAAGATGGCATTCATAGCTTTGCTATTGAAGCCTGCTGCTTCTTTTTCAGAAGTTTGCCACTCACTCACAGGAGTAGTGGGCTTCTCCCATCCGTATTCAACAGAATTCCAAACCCTTTCATCAATGGATTTCAGGAATGCTTTCATCCTTACTTTCCAATAAGCATAGTTGTTCCCATCAAAATGAGGAGGAACAAACAAAGAGTGTCCATGCTACATGACAACTGGGGTCAAGGATCAGCTCAGAGATAGAAATCTCAAGCAAAAAGAGCTACCACGCTCTGATACCACTTGTTGGAAATTTAGACCCCTTAAACACACAGATTGCGTAGCCTAGATTAATTAGCCAAGTTGTTACTTAGTCAAATTATGCAATTCTAGGTTAAAGCAATCAAATAATCATATCAAGATATAAAGCAGCGGAATAATAAATAACACAAGATATGATCACCCAAGAAACCACTCGGTAAAAACTTGGGGAGGATTTGACCCACCGATCCTCAAGGCATAACAGAATTCACTATGAAAGAATTGAAGTTCTTACAGAAGGACTACAAGCTCCCCGCTCGACTTCCTAATGCTACCCACCAGTAAAACTTCCTGACACGACCACGCGCAGGCTCCGAATCCATGGACTACTTCTTTCTTGAATTCTTCAATCAGTTACAAGCTCCCCGCTTGCTTTTCTTTTTTAAGTTCCAATGGTTGCAACTATAATGATCTTCAAGATGTTGAAATCATCTCTACTTTGAAAACCCTAAGTTTTGTGTAAAGGAAGTCTCCTCAAAGATCTCACATGAGATTCACACAAAACAGCAATGTATGAGCAACAAAGCAATATGGACAACCCTAAAAAACGTGGCTAGAGTTTAGTTTATATACCTAGGGTAAAAACACAAAACCCTAAACGTTTAATGAAGTAGGGCTGAGTTGGAAAATCTACAGAATATTCAACCTGTACGATTTTCGATCGATCGAGCCAGGCCGAAAGTCCCAAGTACTTCTGCAGCCATTCGATTCCAACTTTACAATATTAAACCAACTTTGAGCAATTCTAAACAAGACTAAATACACGGTTTTGATCATGATTTGCCAACATTACAAATTAGAGTTCTAAATACAAAAACTCCTAAGACCTTAGAACCTAACAGGTTGGCAAATCAGCTTGTTAACGTACTAATAATCCATTATAGGCAATGACATAAGTTGTGAGCTAAGCGGTGAGGTTCAAAGAGCTTAAACACTAGTTGCACTTATTGTTTCCCACTCACCTCCATCATGGGTTATATTGGGCAAAGAACATGCAAATATGTGCAAAAGAAAATAAAATGGGTTGGGCTCTATTAATAAATTTTTTTATCTAATTATAGTCTAACAGTACATCGGAATCTATTTCTCTATCTCCAATGAAGTTGTCATTGTGGGCATATCGCCCTGCACCATTGGTGTTGCTCTAGGAGACTAGGAGTATGTCTCAGCTAAGTTGGCTAGAGACGGAGGGCTTTAGTATTGCCAACTGATTTAGGTCTTACAACCAACTTTAACCCCTATGCAGAGGTTTAATGAACCAGAATAATTAATTGGACCATAATTGACAAATTGTTAAAACCGGTTGTAAGCCATGCATGGGAATCTAAACAAATTTTTTTTATTTTTTGAAAAAAAAAAATCTCAACCTTATTTCCCCTAAAATCTATTATTTAAATTACTACATAATACTAGACCAAAATAAGAAAAAGAAAAGCACTTCAACAAAAGCAAATCATCTTTATTTCCAGAGATATATCCTAGATAAACTTTTAGAAATCAAATTACTACATGAAACTTTTAGAATCATTTCAACTATAATCATTAAAATTAACTTTTAATGACAATAGAATTAAAGTAAGTACTGCAAATATTACATTCCAAACTGGCTCTGATGACCAAATTTACAATTAAAACAGTACCATAACATTACATGCATTAGTAAGCATTAGGAAGGCAGTTGCACCAGAGCAAAAGAAAGTTTAATTTATGCACCGATGGTTGTGTGAGTGCATGGAGAAGGAGCAGAAGGCGCGACAGGGCCTTTTTTAAGTGGACCAACTTCCATGGTTCTATCAACAACACTCGGCTTCTCAATATCCAAGGGACTTGCACCTGCAAAAGTTATGGCAGTGAGAATCAACAAAACAAAAATCATTGTCCTAGTGTTACCGAAATTCTCTCTGCAAGCTTTCATTGTTGTATGGACTATTCTCTCTTCAAGAGTTTGTGTCTTGCTTGGACCAACTTCTCAAATTTTATATATAAACTATCTACTGCAGTGGAAGTATGCATGATTCTTTTTGCTCTTTACAAACTTTAAAAATAAAATTTTGTTCCCATAAATTTGATAGTCAAAAGAGATTTAACTATGTTTATATATTCTTTTGTTGAAAACTTGAAATGTTTCTCTAGATAGAGAATCATAGATATAGATATGGCTTCTAAAAAAATAAAAAAATAATTATAGATATGGAAAATGCTAAAGGAAATACAAATTTACTATTTTAACCATCTTATAACTGAATATTTGAATTGTCTTTCTATGATTGGAACACATCAATTTGTAAGCTTAATGTAATAAAACTTATAGTACCAGTAGCACTACTCGATAGATATAGATACAATGGATTTGAACTTGTTTAATAACCGATTGTCTTAAAACCTTGAGTTATTAGGAAATTATGAATTTAATAATTTAAGCATATAATTCTAACACATCAGTTTTGAACCAATTGTTTCAAAAGCTTAAATTGTTAGAAAATGATGAATTTAATAATTTATCCATATAATTCTAACATAATTTATGGCATTCGTTTCATGCTAATTGTTTGTTTTTTAATTGCTTCAAACATCAATTGATTTTCTGTGTGTTTCAAATTCAACTTTTATATTCGATGATAATAAACTTTACCAACTATTAATATTATGCACACTTATTCTTTAGAAAATATAATGTAATTATTCTCATAATAGTATAGTTGTGTTAAGCTTTCTTCTTCAAAGAATCATTTGGGATTGGAGGGCTTATTAATTGGAATATCTGGTCGCCGCAGATATCCATTAATCCAGCTAGCTGGTAAAATGTTATTTTCATTATTGCAATACTATACGGAACTTTGAATCACAGCCTAACGCACAACTTTGAACAAGTTGTTGGAAATTTTGGTGCATGAATTGAAAGCAACCAAAAGAATAAAAAAAGTTTCTAGAGTTTTTATAATTGTGGGAATCTGTCCCTCTAGTGCTTATAATTCTACTTAGAGAAACGTATAAACAACAATGCACTCAACAAATTTAATAATTTTTTGTATAATTTATTTAGGTGACAGATTATGATTATTGCAATGTCACTTTTATTGGAATTATCATTAACTATATTTTTATTCTATAACAATCACAATCTGTCATCTTGACAATTTTGAAAATGTTTGTAATTTTTTTAAAAATTAATTCAATAGTACAAGGGGAGAAAGGGATTTGCCCTAATTCTCCTGTTAAAAAAGAAAAGGTTGTGTTATCAAACTATAGGACTCTTAACATAAGGGCAAATGACGACTTACTTACCTGAGATTTGACCAAAATTTAAGTTGTCTACTTGTGGTTTAAAATTTGACACTTTACCCACTTAAAGTTAGCTCAATTAGAGTTCCGTAATCCACAACAAGGCCAAATATGTAACTTTGCTCAACTTTTATGTCTCTCTCCTCTAAAAACACAAAAATATATTTTAAGTGCATGCTTTAAGGCTAGAAATAGGTACGAGTGCTCAATTTTGTAGAAATCAAGCCTTGTTTGTGCCAAGTGTTGGCTCCATGTCATGCAAAGGTCTAGGCCTAGCAGCCTTAAGAAGTGTTGTGGTAATTAAAAATCAAGAACATAAGTATCACCACATTTGCAGCGTTAAGAGAGTTTTCTTACAAGAGAACATCATGTGTGTTTTTTTTTTTTTTTTTGGAAATTCTTCTTTTACATTTTACTTGCAATGTAAATTTATATTGTAGACACATAAAAAGTGGCAAATGTTGTAAGTACAATATAGACATGTAAAGGTTTTCTTTTCTTTTTTTTTTAATTGAGAAATAAGAGTGTATATTTTAAGTTTCTTTCTACTAGGGATTCAATTAGGATTTTAGGGCTTGTTGAAGAAGAATGAGATGATACATGCATTATATATATATATATATATATATCTTAATTAAAAAAAGTGCTTAGTTGGAAGAGTGAAATTGCCGAGAAGATTCAAGGAATAAGTAGTGCAAGCACATTTTTTGAAATCAAATTTATTTAAAAATATAAGTGTAGGGACACAGTTTGTAATTCAAGCCCAAGACGTGTGGGATGTTGGCCCAATAAGCACAGTACAATAAATTTGTAGAGATGGGGTTAAAGAACTAGGTCCTAATGAATTTAATAACGGCTAATATGGGTTTAAAAGATGATCAAGCAAGAACAAGACATACAGGACTAAATAAATTCACTGTCCGAGGAGGCAATTCTAGGCATAAATCAATAGAACTGATTACAAATGCAACTATGATTGCTACAGTATTCTCCTTCTATTTTTCCGATCCCCTTTCTTTCAGGAGTCTCTCTCATTATATATCTCCTTCCTGGTGATCTTGGCCCTCCATTTGTCAATCGTCCAAGCCACTACTCGAGTACCCGTCCCATCAGACACCCCTTCTGGCTCTCTGTGAGTTATGGTGGCCAAGAAAACACTGTTTAGGGGTCTTTTCCATATAAATATAGCCAGAAAAGTAGCTGCAGTGCATTTAATGCGGAGGTAGCACTTTTTCCTTAGATATTTTTGGGTTTCCTTCCTTCTTGTGTGTTTATGAGACATGCTTCTGACGCTAGTGCCTTTATTGAGGTCATTCTCGTCGCTGCAATATGTATCGGAGCAATGTTTATTATGGCCGAGGAAGTATTCCTCCTCGAACTACCTTCTACTCCTTTCTTTACTCATGAGGCACTAATCTGGAATCCCTCAACTATTTGTCTCTCCTTGAACATGCCAACATCCTCTGATAAGGCCCAAGTCCCAATATATCATTTTGGGCCTTGTCCCTACAATAAGAATTACAAATCATATTAATATTTTTTTGATGATTTTTTTTTTTTTTTTTTTAATGAAGCAAATCATATCAATATAATAGGAGCTTTTCCTTTATAGGATTTTTCCAATTTGGTCCATTTCGGTTTAGTTCAGTGTATTTCGGTCTATTTTGGTCCTTTCATTCTATTTAAGTCCAATTTGGTCTACTTTGATCCAATTCGGTCCACTTCTATCAATTTAGTCCACTTCTTTTCATTTGGTGCAATTCAGTCCACTTCAATGCACTTTTTTAAAAATGGGTAAAAATAGGGGTTGGGTTAAGAGTACATATTCTAAATCTGAATTTATTAAAAATATAGATCTCAAACTCTTTCCAAATTCTATTAAATTCTTAAAAAAAAAAAATGGATTCAGGGTTTCAAAAAAAAAAAAAAAAAAGGATTTAGAGGATTTGCTACTAGTGTTCATTAAATTAAAAGTTAAATGTCTAATTTGAAAAATGAAATATTTCTCCAAATGGTTGTCTTTAGCTTAAAAGACTGGTCCTATTCTATTGATATTTTCTTCTTTCCTTTTCTCCTTCCCCACCCCCCCCCCCCCCCCCCCCCCACTTTTTGAGACGTGCATAACTAAAGGTATCCCTTCCAAAGAGAGTTAAAAATTTGAGAAGCCTCTTAGAAATTATCTAAGATAAACTTGTAATTTATGACATCTCAATTTTCCTTTTCTTCTTTCTGTCGTTCTCTGTCTCTCACTTTTGTGTCTTATGCTAGGATAGTTTCGGAGAAAAATATCTAGAATAGATTTTTATTAAAGAATGAAAAAGAAAGATTAATATACCCACTTAAAAGGTAAAGCAGGGCAATAGCCAAAAAGGGAAAAACAGATCTACACACTAAAAGGGCCGTTTGGTAAAAGATTTCTAGTAACATTGTTGTTTTGTGGAAATACGTGTGAGTAAAAAAAGTGTATGAAAATACGTGTAATATTGTTTAAATACTAAAAAATATTATTTAAACAATAGTACCAAACACCCCCTAAACATGGGATACATGAGAATATATTTGTGTGCAGTAGATTTTCGCATTTCTTCTTGAATTTAAAGCTTAAACATATCAAACTTGTATCTTAATAAGCTTTCCCTCATTTGTCCAAATGGTATGATGACAACTGAAAGTTCAAATAGCTTTGCAAACACTATGAATTTAGACACCCAATAACAAATTACCAATTCAAACTTATTATCAAACAATTAATATGCGGAACATGAACATAAGCCAAACCCAAAATTGATAAACAATCTAAGCCAATTATAATCACATCCACAACAGAAAATAAAAGGCAAAGATAAAGGGAAGAGAGATGCAAACACAAGGACAACATGTGATGTGTTATCGAAGAGAAAACCGAAGCCGTCAGCGTAAAACTTCTCTGCCACCCTGCAAGCGGTCAATAATCCACTAGAAAATGTAGTTGGGATACATGAACAGCAATAGACCCTCCAAGCCTAATCTACCCAGGTACCTAAGCTCTCCAAGCTTCTTGCTCCAACGAGGTTGTGCCAAACCTTTTTCTTTTCTAGCTTACCGGATTCCGCTATAGCCCATAGCATCAACTAATAACCATTGGTCCCTTCCAAACTGCTTCTCTTAGCACCAAAAGACCTTCTCACAGACGTGGGTGTGGTGAGAAAATGATTTGGTCAAGAACCTCTCAAGGATATATCAATGGAGAGGAAGAGAGTAGAGGAATTTGAAGAATCTCTTAGATGAAAATTGTGGATGAATCAATCATGTTTTTCTCTAGGGTTTCTCTCTCAAAATTCTCTCTAGAAGCTCTCTACATTTCATGGGTATAAGGGTCTATATATAGTGGTGTGTGTTTGGAATACGAAGAGACAGTTTTTCCCAAATAGGGTAAGTTGGCGGCTTGGCCTCGCGACTAGTCTAAGTCGCGAGTTCAAGCCGCGAATTAACGGCCTGGCCAACCTGGGACTTTTATCCTGTAGTGAGACAGCTGGCGTGATCCTTCACCTCCCCGCATGCTTCTCATGTGTGTTGCAGTTGGTGGCTTGCAAGTAGCGAGTCAGCCGCGAATCCTAGTCGTGAGTCCCTGCTTCTTTGTACAAAATTGAGCATTTTTTTACACTCTCTCACACACTACCCTTACATGAATCTCACCTAAATACAAGGTTATTAAGTGCTAAATTACAAGCAAATTGGCATGGAATAAAGCTAATAAGATGGTTGATAAAATTCAACCTTACAACAACCCAAGCAACCAAAAGAATTAAAAAAAAAATAAAATAAAGAGTTTTTATAGTTGTGGGAATCTATCCCTCTAGTGCTTATAGTTCTACTTAGAGAAATGTATAAACAACAATGCACAAAACAAATTTAATAAATTTTTTTTATACTTTGTTTTGGTGACAAATTATGATTATTGCAACATCACTTTTATTGGAATTATCATTAACTATAATTTTATTCTACAACAAGCACAATCTGTCATCTCAACAATTTTGAAAATGTTTGTAATTTTCAAAAAAATAATTCAATAGTACAAGGGGAGAAAGGGATTTGCCCGGATTCCCCTATTAAAAAAGAAAAGGTTGTGTTATCAAACTATAGGACTCTTACCATTAAGGGAAAATTACAACTTACCTAACTATAGTTTGGCCAAAATTTAAGTTACCTACTTGTGGTTTAAAATTTGACACTTTACCTACCTAAGGTTAGCTCAGTTAAAGTTCTGTAACACATAACAAGGCTAAATATGTAACTTTACTCTACTTTTATATCTCTCTCCTCTAAAACCACAAAAAAAAAAAAAACATAAAAATACAAGATTAAATAAGATCATAAAAAATAAAAAATAAAATCTAGGAGAATACTTGCATCATGGAATTTCAAACCACAAGTAGACAACTTAAATTTTGGTTAAGCCTCAGGTGAGTAAAGTGTCAAATTTCAAATCACATATAGGCAACTTAAATTTCAGTCAAACCACAAGTGGATAATTTGTAATTTACCTAACATTAAACTTCAAAAACAAATATTAAAATATGCATATGCGGAAAAACGAGCACACAACCCTGTAGTACTAGTAGACTACTATATATGAGAAGATTGCTTTGTAGGAGCTGTACAAGGATAGAGAATATTTGAAGTAAGTAGATTAATATATTGGAAACTTGCGAGAAAAGCCTTTAATACAAGTGCATGTAGCACGATGGGTATATGCGACTAAAAGTCTAAAATCATCTTTACTTACGATAGCTTTTTGGATATGGTTTTACTCTTACGTTGACGAGAATAACAATTTTCATATGCAAACATTATTCTTAAATTGAGCCTATTATTAACATCACTTTTTCACTTACCAATAATCATTCACCACATCAATAATTTATAAAAAGTTTGTAAAATAATTTGTAACTCTAATATTTTCCACTACATATTTACCTATGTCGAGAGAGTTTTTCACTTAAATTTGTATACACAAATCTAAGGGCAAACCAGTAAAGGTTTAGTTTTCCACAAAATTAAAGGTTTATATAATGTCTTATCATTTAAATAAATTAAGAACCGTTCCTTATTAATGAAATGAGATTTAATTTCTTTTTTTAACACCAAAATGAGATTTTAAATGAAATAACACCATGCATGCCTTTTTATTATTATTATTATTTATATATATATATATAGATATATAAATGCACTACAAAAAACGCGGTTTTAAACTATGTTTTTTTAAGTTGCATTTATAAAAACGCAGCTATAGAGTGGCTTTGAGCTGCGCTTTCCAAAAACACAGCTACACCTAGCCGCATGTACTAAGTGCAGCTCCAGATCAACTCGAAAGCCGCGTTTCTTGATGTTCTAATTGCGTTTATGTGGGAAGGGCTTAGGCCGCGTTTTTAAAACGCTGCTATAGACCCATTATATATATATATATATATAAATATATCCTAAAGCCGTGTTTAGAAAACACGGCTATAGAAGAACCTAGAGCTGCGTTTATATGTAAAAACGCAGCTTTAGGCCTTGTTCTAAAGCCTCGTTTGGCAAACACGGCCATAGAAGTACCTAAAGCTACATTTATAGGTCCTAAATCCACGTTTGGCAAACACAGCCATAGAAGTACCTAGAGCTGCGTTTATAAATAAAAACGTGGTTTTAGGCCTCGGTATAAATTGAAGAAAAAATCTCTCATCACCACCAAACAAACTCATCTCAATCTATCACTCTCAATCAAACCCTCACTCTCTATCACTCTCAGCACCACGCTGCCATCGCCACTTCTGATCGACGCCACCGCCACTGCCAAGAACCTCTCCACCCATTTCCGTTCTCCATCTTTGCTCCACCACCAAGAACCTTGTTCCCATAGCTCTCTTTCTCAGCCATCATAGGTCAGAACTCTCTCTCTCTCTCTCTCTCTCTCTCCCCTTTTTTTCTTTCACTTATTTCTCTATGTTTTTTTTTTCAGTTTTAGGTTTGGTGGGTTTGGAAAGGTCATAAATGGGTTGGGTTTGGTTGTATTGTGGCTACTATTGTCTTTTATATAAGTTGTTCATTGTTTATTACTCATGTGGCCTATAGTTACAATGTGTTTTGATGACTGAATCTCTGTTGAATGAGACGATAAGGTAGAACAAGGTGGACAAGAGGAAGAAGAGAGAGGAGCGCAAGAAGTAGAAGAAGGAGAACATTCTTAGGTCTGGTACCAAGCTTCAGAAGATTACCAATCCCAAGACCTTGAAGAAGATCGGTCAGTCTAAGCATAAGAACCTCCTCAAGGTTGTTCCTGATGATTTGCTCAACAACAATAAGAAAAACTAGTCGCTTTTGTTATCATTCTCAATTTCTATGTTTTTATTTCAATTTTGAGTTCTTTTTGTTGGTTCATTTTGTAATCTCAAATTTTGGATGGGATTTTCCCAGAGTTTAATAGTGATTGGATTAGATAAATAATAATAAAAAAAATATTTATATATTGGTAAAATTTTATATTTTTTGCTTCGGTTATCTAATTTCTGAATGGTAGAAACTGCTTTTATAATCTATAATTTTTTTTGGTTTGAGTTTCATCAACTCTGCAAACCTATTTTGATAATTCAATAGCTGGGGTTGGGAGATTTGAACCTGGGATGTCTCTGGAAACACTCTGCATAATACCATTCAAAGTTGTATGGTAGTAGTCTCACATAAAGTTTTGACCTTTATGAACCAAATTTTATATTATGTGTATAGATAGAGAAAATGTACAAAGGGAAATTGTAAACCATTCTATCATTGTCAACATAGAGATCTGTTCAATTTCAACAGCTTGTGGGAGTATTCTGAAGTTCAATGACATAATGATGATGTAACTATAGGTCATATTAACAACAAGAGAATATCTATATGTGTTTTGATGATTGAATCTCTGTTGTTTTCCCCCAATCCTGTATTTAGGACTTTTGTCAAATTAAAAGTTATTTGTACTAAAGATCTATGCCCTTTTTGTAAATATGGCTTTGAAAATTTTTAAACTTAAACTAGTACATGTACAATACAGGATAGCATGATTATATGGTTTAATGAAATTTTTAGTTTGTGGGTGGTGACAACAAATTCCTCTTTGTTAACGTCAAAATATGTTTTCCCCTCAATTTTCCCGTGCATGGTTTATGGTTGGTTCTTTATGTGTGTGAGATAATTTTTGATGTCCTTTAAATAAATATAAAATTATTTCCTTGGTGGCAGGCGAAAATGCATGGTTTGATATCACTAATATTGAGATGAAGTTAATTATTATAGCCATCAGTAGTTTGTCTGCAAGTCATGTTTGTCACTTGCATACATATTAAAGGCTTTAAAAATTTAGCTAGTTTTACATGTTATCTTATGTATCATTCTCCTTTTTATTATGGTTGCAGAGTCCATAGTAGCTATGCTTCAGCATCAAAATTACTGGATCTCTGGTTATTCATCTGTAAGTCAAATAATCTTGTAAAGGTTTAGATGGTGCTTAGTAGCCCTGAAAGTCATTGTTCTTCTTAATCAATATATACATGAGAAGGCTGTAATTTAAACCATTGTGTTAAGTTTCTTGTTGTGCATACGGTGGCACATTCGTTTGGTGGGTGGGAACTTTTTGCAAGAATGGCTTATTATGCCCGCTTACGCTTGCTGGGTGGCCACGCGTCCCTGAAAAAATTAAACATAATTGTTGGATTGAGGTTGAGGTAATATGAAAATAAAGTATAAGTAACAGTCATTTACAACCACTGTCCTAATTAAATGTCATATTCAGTAGGGTCCATGCTTGTGTTTTGCTAACTCCACTTTTGAATTTTAGAAATGGTATCTAATTGACCCCGATATTGTCACACCATCCAATCAAATGGAATGGGCAATGCATCAACTTGGGGTCCTGAGGAGAAATCGGAGGACAAAGTTGAAGAAGGATCACTATAAACGTGATATGACAAAGGAACAAGTATTGGCCAACATTCTGCCGAAGGTTGATCTGGTGCAGTGGATGGTGATGGTTAATTATTGGTTTTTGGACAAAACTGTGATACTGCTACTTTATTCGTCTATCTCATTTTAGTGGTAATTTAGTCAAGAGATGTTTTGTTTTCATATACTTTGACGGTAATGTGGTTGTAGGCATTAAGTAACAAGAACAAGGTCAGTCGAGGTAAACAGAAGGAGATAGCAAGGTCTGGGGCCAAAAGTTTTGCACAAATTTCTGATGACATGGTAAGAAATTCATTACAAGTGCTACTATATTCATGTATCACATGAGCTGATTTTATGCTTCTGAATCACACTAAATGTTGAAAATACTCTTTTACTTTCTTGCTGGTGGTAGATACAAACTTAGAATTCATGAACACCTTAGTCAATGCAAATGATAAACAACATGACAATTCTGAAAGCAATTGTGTTTATTGTATGAAATTTTATTTATCATGTAGGCGAAAGCTAACGGGGCTCTGGTCAAGCGCGCAGATGTGTATCTAGAAGTATACTGTAAGAAAGATGGGGCTGTTGTTACTCCCCATGTGCAAGAGAACATGGTAAGCACAATTTGAATCGAATTTTAGTGTATTTTGTGTTTGTATTATTTATGGTGTGTAATATGTTATTTGGCTTTTGTGGGAAAACATGTAGAATAGGATGGATGAACTTTTGACTCAAGAGAGCATGCAACTACAAGGAGAGCCTGGTAGTGGAGTCCTCTGGTCCAAAGACAATGCGTATGCTCGGGTGTTTGGTCAAGAGCACCCTAGACGTGTACGTGGGGTGAGATTTGGAATCACCCCATCTGAAAAAATTTCAAAAACTCTTCACAGTTTACCTTGACTCCATCGTCGTCAAGCAGAACAACCCAAAGGATTTCAGAGTTGGAGAACAACTCCACTATCCTTAGGGAGCAACTAGCCCAAGTACAAGAACAACTCTCACAATCAAAAGCAAGGCACCAAGAACAAGAGAGACACGCAAAAGTAAGGCACCAACAGCAAATGGCCGAAGTGATGACCCACATGAATGCAATGTTCGCCCAACTTAGCCATGGTATCCGTGATTTGGATACGTCTCAGGTACCAAACAAATGTCATTTAGCAAAATACTACTTTTTGCAATGCATTGTTATGTGATATTAATACGATGTCTTTAATATATTCAAGCTGGCAATGCTTAATGGGGACTCTCCATGGGAATGAAACTGTGAATCCTCAGGTAAAACAAATACAACTAATCGTTATAACATACACAACTATATTGGAAAAAAAATAAAAATAAAAATCATTATAACATATACAACATATACAACTATAGCCGCGTTTTTATAAATGCGGTTAGAGGTCTCCTACAGCTACATTTTTTACCCCCTGATAAGCTGAGACCTATAGCTGCGTTTTGTAAAAAATGCAGCTATAGACCCGCTTTGGGTTGCGTTTAAAACGTAGTCATAGCCTGGACCTATAGTTGCGTTTTAAACGCAGCCCAAAGTGGGTCTATAGCCGCATTTTTTACAAAATGCAGCTATAGGTCTCAGTTTATAAGGGGGTAAAAACGCAGCTATAGGGGGACCTCTAGCCGCGTTTTTATATAGACCCCCGCAGGAGGCTATTGTCGTGCAGGATAGGCCACATTTGGAAACGCAGCTATATCCTATAGCTGCGTTTTTAGGGTCTATAGCTGTGTTTTTCAAACACGGCTATAGCCCTCGTTTTTTGTAGTGATGGTGGGGAGAAAGGAGGGAGATGTGGGATTCAAAAATAGATATGGATTATCGTAAAAAAATAAAAAATAAAAAAATAATCATTTATGCTGGATTATCACTTTAACTTACCACACATACCTTTAATTTCATTAATAAATAAACTTTTACATTTTAAAGAAAATTGAGAATATATTAATAGGTTTTAACTTTTAAGTATACTAGCTGCGAACCCGCGCGTTGCGCGTGATAATTATTTTTATGGTGGTTTTATTTTTAAAAAAATTACAATTTAAACTAATCTAATAATGAGTAATGTATTTTGTAATTATATTTTTATTTATTATAGGAACAATCATAAATGTAATATAGGAACAATCTAAAACACCAAAAAAAAAACTTAAACTTAAAAAAATTAATAAAACTTAACAATGATTAATTGAACCAATATTAGGATAAAATTTTGTTTTTGATAATCTATTAAGGTTATTTTCTTTGTAGAAATTATAATTTCGGCCACCCAAAACATATTATCAAATAAACAATTATTAGCAAAATCTAAGAATTAAATTTCTATACATGCATTGTTATAAAATAATAATAATAATTAAAATAAAATTGCAAAAGTTAAAATTTTTCACCTATCCGATTATTTCGTTTGGCTAACTTTTGCTTTTCTTTAAATAAATAGCATTATAGAGTACTTTGCCCACCACAAAGGATTAGAAAATAAAAAAAAATTAGTAAAGTCTCATAATTTAACATCTAAATTGAGCACTATAAAAAAATCATGCTATGTAGCAGAATAAATAGCAAATTATCCAAATCATGCTATGTAATAGAATAATATTATATTTTTATATGCTATATTTAATTCTTTAGAATGCAATAGGATAACATTTAATAATAAAAGAGAATAAAAAAAATAAATAAATCACACTAACCCAAAATAGAGTTTTAAAGAATATAAAAAATTATCAACTTAAAGTAGAGATGCAAGAAAAAAAAAAAAAATCCATCAAAAAATTTAGAGAGAGAGAGAGAGAGAGAGGGAACCTTTTTTTTTTTTTTTTTTTTTGTATATATATAGAAATGAATTTCATTTGAAAAAAAGGAAAAAGATGTATGTTAGATTAAAAGACCCAAAAAATAAGTATATATATGGTAAATATTTTCTGAAACTCAACAAGCTGCTTTGTGGGTATTTCTCTCTTCAAACGCAATGCATTGATCATAAAGGAATGTCTTTCCAAATTTTGGTGATTTGATATGTTAATAAACCTTTCACTCCAAATTTTGATCAAAGTAGACCGAATTGGATCAAAGTGGACCAAAATAGACCGAATTGGACCGAATTGAACTAAAATGGGTCAAATTGGACCAAACTGGAAAATACTATAAGGAAATGCTCCTATCATGTTCATATGATTTGCTTCATAATTTTTTTTTTTAAATCATAAAAAAATTAATATGATTTGTAATTCTTATATTTTTAAATAAAGTTGATCTCAAAATATGTGCTTGCACTACTTCTTTCTTGAATCTTCTCGGCAATTTCACTCTTCCAACTAAGCACTTTTTTTAATTAAGATATATATATATATATAATGCATGTATCATCTCATTCTTCTTCAACAAGCCCTAAAATCCTAATTGAATCCCTAGTAGAAAGAAACTTAAAATATACACTCTTATTTCTCAATTGAAAAAAAAAAAAAAAATAAAAATAAAACCTTTATATGTCTCCATTGTACTTGCAACATTTGCTACTTTTTGTGTGCCTATAATATAAATTTAAATTGCAAGTAAAATGTAAAAGAAAAATTCGCGCCCCACCCCCGGCGGCGCCAAAAAAAAAAAATTGATGTTCTCTTGTAAGAAAACTCTCTTCAACGCTACAAAAGTGGTGATACTTATGTTCTTGATTTTTAATTGTTGGGTTAAGATAGCTTAACCCCGATTAATTAATTTAATTACTCAAGTTGATTAATTATGTTCAATTTGCATGCAAATCGTGAAGGCATCAACAAATCACCAAATAAACTAAATGCAAAATAAATTTGACCTGGTGATTTGTTGACAAATGGGGAAAACCTCTTGCAAAGCAAAAACCCATTAGATAATTTTAATGTCATAACTAGGGGTGGCAATGGGCGGGCAGGGCCGAAGGATGGGGTCTTCGTCCCCGCCCCGCATGGTTTTGTCTTGCCCTATCCCCGCCCGCCCTGCATGACGAGGAATACTTTCTCACCCTATGCCCGCCCCTTGGGGCCCCGCGAATCCCCGCCCCACCCCGTAAAACTCTACTTTTTTATTAAGTTGCCCTACAACTAGTACAATTTTTTTAATGAAACCTATTTCATTAATAAAAATATACTTGAAATTACAACTAAATTTATCTCATCAAATCAAATTAATTTTTAGAAAAAACCAAATAATATATCCAAGTGTTTAACAAGACAATCATAAAAAAAATCTCATAGTATGACATATAACAAAATAAAGGCAGAGAATCACATTAAGTAGAATAAAATATGCTAATATTAATATGTTTACTTAAATAGTAGGGTTTTAGGGTATGAAAAATTTACAATTATAACCCTTAATAATGCGGGGCGGGGCGGGGATGGGGAGGGGCGGGGTGGGGTGGGTCTAAAAGTTTAACCCATCCCCGCCCCGCCCCTTGGTACGAGGCTAAAATCTTACCCCATCCCGCCCCACCGCCTTTGCGGGGCGGGGAAAACCGGCACGGGGCAAAGCGGGTGGGGCAGGTTAAGCGGGGCGGGGAAAAATTTCCATCCCTAGTCATAACTTCCAAGAATCCACTAATCAATAATTAAGCGGTTACAAGTATAAGGAATCTTACCACAATCCTAGTCTATCCCAAAATACTAACCTATAGTTGAACTTTTGCTTCAATACCCAATTGAACTTGATCTTGTATAGGAATGACAATTTTGCCCTACCCTGCTTGACCCGTCCTTTCCCGCTTCGCCCCACGTGGGTTTTCACCACCCCGTAAGGGGGTAGGATAGGGCGAGATTTTAGCCTCGCACTACGGGATGAGGTGGGGATGGGATTAGACTTTTTAGACCTAACCCGCTCCGTCCCGGCCCGCCCTGCTCCGCATTGATAAGGGTTAAATTGTAAATTTTTCATACCCTAAAACCCTACCATTTAAACAAACATATCATTAACTTATTTTATTTTATCTAGCAAGGCTTTCTGCCTCTTTCTTTTTCTTTAGCAAGGTTGGAAATAAGATATTAATTTTAACATTTTCTTTTATCTTTATTATAAACAAATTTATATACTATTGAATCATTGATTTTGTATTATGAGATTTTTGTTTTGTTGTGATATTGTCTTGTTAAACACTTTAATAATATTATTCAATTTTTGCTAAAAATTAGTTTAATTTGATGGGATAAATTAATTTTGTAAGTATATCTTTATTAACGGTATAGATTTTATTAAAAACAATTGTAGTAGTTATGGGTAAATTAACAAGAAGTAGAGTTTTAAGAGATGAGACGGGCTTTGCGGGGCCTCAAGAGGCAGGAATGGGACAAGAAAATTTTTCCCTATCATGCAGGGCAGGGTGGGAGGGGTAAGACAAAACCAGGTAGGGTGGGGGTGAAAACCCCATCTTTCGGACCTACCCCGCCTATTA
>NW_027069484.1:1574213-1620557 GCF_002906115.3 Quercus suber
CCAAGGGGGGGGGGCGAGGGCTCGCCAAAAAAATCATGTATAATATACTCTTATTATAGTTGAAAGTAGTTTGCACCATCCACTGACAGAAAGCTTCTCAAAAAGCAAAAAACTAGTATTCTCCTCACGGTAAGCCATGGACTCTAGAATCAAGATTGAATAGCAGGTGCCAGTCCCACAAATTTTTTAAAAATTAAAAAACTCTCCCATGCCTTTATACACGTTAGTAGAAGTACACTACTGAAATGCGAGCAATGCTAATAAACAAAATATTTTCCACAACAAATTCCATAACTTTTGAGATGTTATTTATTTTCATTTTGGTTTATCATTGACATTATTTTATAGTTTACATTTACAAATTGTCAGCTCAGTGATTGTGAAAAGAAAAAAAAATGGTGACTCTAGACTAATTGTTAAAGGAAACCTTAGAACATCTACTAATCTTTCTCTTCCTTCTCTTCACAATTTCAAATTTTGAATTTTTGTTATAATCCAAAATTTTAAATTCTTAGAAGAATTAAAGAAGAAAATTGAATTTTACTTAGTTTTTTAAAAGCATTCTTGACAATGAGTCACGTATACAACTTTGTAGGCATATTGCTATATTCTTAACACTTTTGTATTGATTTATTTTTTCAATTTCTTTGGAGAAGTCATCAAATTATATTATTAAATTGTATGCATTCAAGTTAATTTCTCAATTTGATTATCATTAATTAACTATTTACATTGAGGGCATTTGAGTAAATTAAACTAAGTATAAAAAAATAAATTAAAGTTTACATTTGCATTAGATTGTGTGTGACAAATGACAATTACATTAGCATATAATATACTTATTTATTGTTATTAATATTGAATTGCTATTTTTTAGAATAATTTTACTTTAAATCTTTTCTCTTTTAATCTTGCCCCTCTAAATTGAAATCCTGGCTTCGCCATTGAATCCAGCCCACCTCTTATTTATTTAATCTACTATCAAGCCCAACCAAAGTCTTTTCAGTTCAGGTTTAAAGTTTTGTGTGAGCCTTTTTAAATAAATAAATAAATTAAAAAAAAAAAAAAAAAAAACGTTGAAGCCTCAACTATAATTGTTTTTAACATTTTTTTTATTTTAATATTACACTTCTCCAACCTTTCTCTCTCCCTTACCATTTCATCTCCTCACTACTTCTTCAATCTTTCTTCCTCCTTATCTTTTCATCTCCCCACTACTCTCCACACTAATATCATTCTTCCTTTTTCCCTTCATCTTTTTTTATTTTTGTCTCTTCTTATTCACACCCTCTTACTATAAATTTGTCACTATCTTTTCTATTCTATGCATAGTTTTCCCTCACTATATATATATATATATATATAAATACCCACAAAGCAGCTCGTTGAGTTTCAGTTCGAGAAAATATTTATCATATTTATACTTATTTTTTGGGGTCTTTTAATCTAACATACATTTTTGTCCTTTTTTTCTAATTAAATTCATCTCTCTCTCTCTCTCTCTCTCTATATGTGTATATATATATATATATAACCTCCGTTCTTTTCCACAACCAAATAGCGATTAGTGAAAGGCTTTACTATAGCTGCATAGAAGAGACCAGAATAAGGCCTAAAGAAGAGAAAGCTACACATTAATCATACTCAATTTTTAGCACTCTTCAGGTCCCAGCAACGTTACTACCTATTTTGGCTTTTTATTGATACTTTCTAACAATTTTACCTGTTTAGAGTCTTGTTGACAGAACTATCATACTGTAAATACTTTTTATCTCCAATTAATACCTAAATAAAAAATATAATTATTGTCAGAAATATTTAAGAACCCCAAATAACAAGTAACAATACAAGAAACAAGACAAAATTATCTCATCAACAGGACTCAGCAATTAAACCAAATAAACTGACAAAGCTGAATCTCCCAGATACACATTTTTTCAACAATCCAACTAAAATAACAAAAGTACCGTAACATCGTTTATGTAGATCATATTGTACTTAACGCTTCCATGCAATTAAGAAGACAGTATTTCTCCGTTAACAATTTCCAGACATCAAAACTAAAGAATGATAAGCATTTCAATAATCTCCCAACCAAGACTGGGGAACCTGCACATATATGAAACAAAAATTATGTACATACATATAACAAGCCAAACAAAACATGAGTGAAAGAACACAGAGTGATCTATGTGACAGTAAACTAAAAGGAAAGAAAACCAAGTTAGTTGTGTATTTGATTATAGTGACCAATTGATACATTTCTATTACTACATATATCACAGCCCTCAGTAAGTTCTATTACTACATTACACAGAAATTTCACATGATATAGACATATTTCTGAGAAAGATGTATCATAACCATAATAGACAACATCCCTATGAGTCTTAACTTCTCTCTTTTGATCAATGGGGCGCTAACAAGATATTTATACATTCAATCAAGGCACAAACCCAATCTCAGAGCTGCAAAAAACTGAAGTGCTGAACGCCTAGGACTTTCTTTATGACAAGCTTCTAATTTAGTAAATGACCAAGCTAAAATCACATTTTCAAAATCAGATAAGCCTCAGAAACAAGCTTTGGCCCAAAGGGAAGGGAGAAGGGGAGAATAGAACTAGTGACTCCAATTCATGAAGCGTGTTCCCTAGCCAACTATGCTGCCCCGTGGGGTATGAAAACTTTTTTAAGTTTAGCATGCTATAACTCTGAAGAACTCTTCTAGCAGTAATACACATCCTCTGCCAAATAAATATAAGCATATTCTCATCAAAAGGCTGCCTTAAAGTGATGACAAACAAATATGACAAGACCTCCACATGATGATGCCATCAACTGCACATCATAACATCTTTTCCACTATGACTTCTGGAAAATTAAATCAAAACCAGACAGCTCATTGAGGGCTTGAGAAAATTTCAAGCAACGTAGTTAAATTATCTAGAGCTTGCTCAGTGGCAGCAAAGCAAAGTTTAAACAACAATATCTAGACTTGAATAAAGCTCAAGTGGAGCTTGAACACACTAATATATTATATAAGCTACGCCCAAGAGCCAAACAGATGGCTCAGCTAGGCTTAATCAGTTGATTGGGGCCTACACAATCCAACCCTCATCACCCCTAGCACCAAATTCCAAAATCCTTGCTCTGGTGTTCAGCCTTAAGCTTCAGATCATCCTCAATGCCAATTGATACCAGGACATCTGTACTTGAACCAACAACCAGCATTTACCCACACCCCTAACAAAAGGACTGAACTGGGTTAAATATATATTGAAGACAAAGAAAATGCAAGAAGTGGAAAAGTGAGGGAATTTGACAAACATGCACACACACAGTCATTAAACCAAGTACTAAAGGCTCAATGGAATTGTAATCCATAATCAAAACAATTGCTTTGAGCTGTAAATAACAAACAACATAGAATATCACTAAAATGTTATTGAATCTTTGAGACATCCAAGATAAATAGTATTTGGGGATAATTGGCATCTAAGAAAGGGGTTTCCAAGGATAGTTACCACCCGTAACCAAAAGACAAAACACATTCTCTAACTAGCTTCTTATAAATCCCAACACATTTCCCTTTTTTTTTTTTTTTTCTTTACTGTTAAATTACACACACACAGTGGGTCTTGAACCCACAACCTCACCCTCCATCCCATTATTATGGGAGAACAAAGCGCCAATTGAGTTATAGCTCATTGTGGTAGTCTGGGTAAGGTTCAGTGTGCACTAAACCTAGCTTAGCAGGGGAAAAGAAGAAGAAGGCTATAGCTCATTGTAATGGTCTACGTAAGGTCCAGTGTGCACTAAACCTAGCTTGGCGAGGGGAAAGAGAAAAGGCCTGAGCAGGTTGTCTTCAGCATGCTAATATTGTAAACTTAAATGTCAATTTAACAAGTTCTCTAAGTATATTTTATTAGAAACATTACTCACATTGCCTTTGCAGAACAAATAATTTTTCTAATATGAACAGCTCTCCCTTTCTTTTGATATAGAGACGTCCTTCCACAGTACCATTGTTCTCATTGTCTGTAACTCATCTTGGGCAGCACAAATAACAAGCAATTCACGATTACTTCAGTACTTTGTCCAAATCTCTGTCCACATTTTCTTGCATAAGCAAACAAGGAATAATAAATTATTATCTTTTTCCTCCTCGTTTCTTTGCCCTTTTATGTTCATTCCTTTCTCATTGTAAGTAGTGCCCAAATCTAGACGCTCTGACACTAATATAATGCTTTGGAAACAGAATTCACACGCAGGATCAAAATCTGTCAACAAAAGCAAAGAATCTAAAATGGATTCTGCAGGATTCACCATCTAGAAACTAAACATGGGATACATGAGAATATTTTTGTGTGCAGTTTAAGATTTTGGCATTTCTTCTTGAATTTAAAGCTTAAACAGATCAAACTTATATCCTAATAAGCTTTCCCTCATTTGTCCAAATGGTATGATGACAACCCAAACAACAGGACCTAAAGTGTGTATATATGTGCCATCACCCATTTGAATTTGGCATTAATCAATTATTGGCAATCATATCCAACATGCATTTACAATATCCAGCTACAACACCACCAAATGCAATTCTCTAAAAGCTCACAAAATCCACATTCACAAATTCAGAAACCACCAATAAAATAAAATACAATAAACAAACATTTCTACTAAAAACATAGCATTCATCCAATATCATGACACCTCGTCAATAATATCCAATGATCAAAGTAACCAAACATCACAGTACTCCTAAAATGGACACAAAAACCAGCAAAACCCAAAAATTAAGCATCAATGATCTAATACTTGCATCAATCAAAAATCACAATTGTCTATCAGGAAAAAAATATAAAATAAAATAAACCCCATAATTACTCATTCTAGTAAGCACCTGCAATAAATTGATCATCAGTGCCCTCCATGCTCCTTGGCATGCTCCTGGTGCTTAAGGTGGCAGTGTTCCTCAGGGAGTGCAAACATATAGGAGAAGGCCATTCCACCAAAGCAGACATGGTAGGGCAGGTCAATGGAGTTGTTTTGAATGTACTTGGCATGGTAGTTGTCCAGCCATCTCTGAAATTCATTCTTCAAATAATTGGTGGAAAGCATTGGCTTCACATGGTCGGGCACCTCCTTCACCTTCAGCCCCTTGATCTCGCTGTAGAATTTCCTCATTGCCATTTGCTACACAGGAACTGCAAAGAACAAAACTTTAGAAAAGCTATTTCCCCCAAACACCCCATTTATCACAGTAAACACTCTAAAATTTTCCTTTTTTATTTTATGAGATAACTTTAACCCCACAAAGAAAATCAATAAAAACAAAAATGAAGAAAGAAACATTTTTCCAACAATAAGAAGCTAGGTCCGCTGTGCCTCAATATAAAACTTTCTCAAAACCTTTCCCAAGCCAAGCTGTAAAGGCCTCCAAATACTCCCAGCAGTAAATCAAACTTAGTCATAAAATAAATAAATAATAATAATAATAATAATAAATAATTCCACTCTTTCATTTGTATTCCCATTTCCCCATCAATCCAATAGACAAAGAACAAAAAAAATTCCCATTTTCCCGGAAAATCTAATCCACACAAAAAAATACCAGAAAAAACAAACAGAACCAATGTTTACATTCTTCTCTAATTACATTTTTTTTCCCAGCAACCAAACAAACAAAAAAATAAATAATAATAAAAAATAAAGAACGGTCTTGCAGACTGCAAACAACCCGAATAAAATGCAAAATTTGTGATTTGTTTGCAGCTTTTATCTAATTTCTGTATACAGCTATCAACTCACCAATCCACAACATATCCACAACCTACAGCAATCCACTCACTAATCCTTTGATAGTACTCTCTAGCATAACAAACTCTCTCTGTCTAGAATATCTTTATGCTGTTGAAAAATTCTCCATTAATCGCATGCCCCTGAATTTTTTTGACATCCTTCACATAAAATTAATTGTTAGTGAAAGACATGGTCTATTTTCCTTCCCCATTAGGAATCTCAACCTTGCATGACCACTTCTGTGTTTTGGAGTAGAGTTCTGTTACATTTGCATTTTATTAACCCCTTCAGATGATTCCTCTCAAAGTCAAGGAGGTCATTTCCATAACAAGGTTAAAACATTTATCTTCATCAATACTACCTGGATCCTCCTTTAAAAAATGTCTCCTCCATATGGCTACTTAAATTCAAGTAAGATTTTCTTCATCAGGTTTTCTTTGGTGTTTATATCCTGTGGTTCACCTCTGGATTGCAAAGCTGCGTCCTCAACAGAGAATTTCTTTCTCACATATCACGTAATTTGTCAAGAATCCTCCAGGTTACAGCATCTGGGGCCAACCCATTCCTTCTCATCTCTCCCACAACTTGATAAGCTTCTCTCATTAAGCCCAACTTGCATGCACTGTCAATCAAAATATTATAATTGAAAATGTTAGGAGAGACCCCAGAATCAACCAATTCATATAAGAAATGGCAAGCTTCATTGAATTTGCCTGAGCAGCAAAGCCCTTTGAGAAGGGCAGCATAAACATAATTATCATGATACTTTGATGGCCATATGACATCATCCCAAATCTTCATGGCCTCTTCTATCCGGTTGGCTTTACATAATCCATCAATTATTATAGTATAAGTGCTACAATCAACTGAGACACCATCACTTGCCATTCTATTAAAAAACCCCATTGCTTCATTTTCTTGTTGAAGTTTAAACAAGCCATGAAGAACTGCATTATATGTCACAACACCAGGCCTAACACCTTGTTCTGGCATTATGTGATACAAAAAGTCGAAAGCTTCCTGGGTTCTTCCAACATTTAATAAACCCTGTATGATGGTAGTGAAGGTCACAGCATCCGGGGCACAAAATTTGCCTATTATCATATCATTTAATACCTTCAAAGCTTCTCCAATCCTTCCCATCTTGCAAAACCCATTTATAACTGTGTTCAAGGTAATGACATCGGGCTGACACTGGTTTTGAAGCATAAAAACAAGTGCATTCAAAAGCTCAGTTGGGTTAGTGACAAGACAAAGAGCTCTTAAATATATATTGAACATTCTAGTTGTGTCCACACCCTTCTTATTCAGCATATATTGGAGAAGATTCCTTGCCTTGTAGAGGTCCGATTCTTTGCAAAGACCTTCTACTAGAACCTTATATGTATATTCAGATGGTAGGTACCCAAACTCAATTCCTTCCTCCAACAACTGATATGCCCTCATATAACCTCCCTCCTTGCATAGTCCATGTATGATAGTATTGTATGATGCCAAACTTGGAAGAAACCCCCTCTTCCTCATTATGTAAACAATCCTTGAGGCCCCATGATGCTTTCCAGCTTTACAAAGTGAATCTATCATCTGTCCATAAACGAATTCCTCACACACACTCTTCCCTTGAGGCATGTCCTCCGCAATTGTAAACACTTCGTTAAAAAACCCTTCTCTACACAAAGAATCAACCAGGTTGGCAAAAGCAGCATTTCTCACAGACAGGTCCTTTTCATCACTCACCTTCTCCCAAAGTTTGCACATCAATTCCCTCCCACGCTCAATGTCGCGCCCCTGAAGAACACCACCTAATAATACACTATATGTCAGCGAATTGGGCACTACACCATTCTCACCCATTTCATCAAACACCTTGTGGGCATTACCCAATTCACCAATTCTACAATACCCATTAATCAAAGTAGTGTAAGAAACAACATTTGGACAATGCCCTCTACTCTTCATATCAAAAAACAACCTATGAGCTTCATCGGGCCGTAGTTGTAACGAGCAAAACTGATTCATCAAACGGTTATAATTAGGCAAAGACGGGACAAACTCAGGCTTAACATGAATCAGACGATGAATAACATGCAATGTGGTATATGGGGTTCGAGAATCGAGTAACCTGGCAATAAGAACATTGCAGGTACGCTCGTCGGGGACGCAATGAGAAGATATGAAGAGTAGAAGGCGGTGGTGGGCTTCGGAGAAGCGGTGGGAGTGGCAGAGTGCGTGAATGATGGTGTTGATGTTGAGAGAGTCTGGTTGGTATCCGCGGAGGCTGAGGCGGTCCAGAAGGCGGAGCGCCTCGTCGACATTGCGGTCTTTGGCGCAGAGTCTGTGAATCTTTTTGGTCCAGTATGAGGTGTTGTTGGTGATGCTGATGTCGTGTTCTGGTCCACGTTTTGGTGGTTGGTCGATGATAGTGTGAGTGAAGAAGAATGCAGCAAGAGGTAAGGTTATGGTCTTGTGGTTGTGGTTGTGGTTGTGGGGGATTGGGATCTTTGGTGATGGGGTGATGAAGCGGAACATTGAACATTTATCATATGCAAACATTCCTGAATTCTGCTGACTCATTTGTATTCATCTTTTTTTTTGAAGGATCATTTGTATTCATCTCTTGTATGCAAATATTAATAAGGAAATGTATATAATATTGTAAACATTCGCTGAATAGTGTACAATTTACATAAACATTAAATGTAAATCAATATTTGTCCTATAAAAAAAAGAGGGCGTCAGCTGCTATAGTGAACATTTACTAGTTTTTTTAACTTTTTTTAGATTTTATACCGGGTTCATTTCATACATTAACCATTCATAATATGAAAGATTTTATAAAAAATTTTTAAAAAAAAAACTGTGAAATCAATTAGTTATTTTTTCATTTTTTTCATAAAAAATTTCTAAAATGATTTACTAACTTATGCCCAATACCAAAAAGAGATTGTCCTGGTGATTGGACAAGTAAGATATTACATCGAAGTGCGTGAATGATGGTGTTGATGTTAAGAGAGTCTAGTTAGTATCCACGGAGGTTGAGGCAGTCTAAAAGGCAAAGCGCCTCATCAACATTGCGGTCTTTGGAGCAAAGTCTATGAAAATTTTGGTCCAGTACTAGGTGTTGTTGGTGATGCTAATGTTTTGTTCTGGTTCATGTTTTGGTGGTTGGTTGATGATTGTGTGATTGAAGAAGAATGCAACAAGAGGTAAGGTTATGGTCTTGTGGTTGTGGGGGATTGGGATCTTTGGTGATGGGGAGATGAAGCAGAACATTGAACATTTCTCATATGTAAACATTCCTGAATTCTGCTGATTCATTTGTGATGATGTGCGAAAATCGTCAGTAAGTCGTAGGCTCCAAGTCACTTCAATGGGTACATGTAAATAAGAACAAAGGACCAAACAGAAAGTACTGATGTGGTACTGGCCAAAAACCCTCCGAAGGTCAAGTTAGTGAATAAGAAATCTCTATCAACTCTTTAGTGAGAGCGCTAGGGATTTTCTACGTACCTATGAAAAGAGGAGGTCCGACGCTTATATAGTATTAAGTGGTAAATCCAGATCCCTTAAGAGTGGGGATTTTTCCTTATGGAGAAGATATGGTACTAAGGTTTCCGAGATTATAGGGTATCTTTCCATTCGAAGGAGATATGAATTTGTAATAGATCTTGTGTGAGTAGCAAGATATTTCCTTATATGGATTTTCATGAGGCAAGCTAGACTTGTCAGCTCTTGGTCTTACCGTCGGCCTTCCGTTTGTCCGTCGGCCATTTTTCCTACCGGGGCCCAGCGTGGCCCTGTTGCTTTTTATATAGTCGCCTTAGTCCTTCTGTCCACTCTTGAGGGACCAACAGTCCTATAGGCGCTGTCAGTTTCCTTTGTATGACATGTCTTGGGCCTTAATAAAATACCCCCATCAATTTGTATTCATTTCTTGTATTCAAATATTAATAGGGAAATGTATATAATATTGTAAACATTTGTTGAATAGTGTATATTATTGGATACTTTTCATGGAAATGTGTACCATTTACATAAACATTAAATGTAAATCAATAATTGTCCTATCAAAAAAGTGAGTGTCAACTACTATAGTGAACATTTACACAGAACATTGAACATTTCTCATATGTAAACATTCCTGAATTCTGCTGATTCATTTGTGATGATGTGCGAAAATCGTCAGTAAGTCGTAGGCTCCAAGTCACTTCAATGGGTACTTGTAAATAAGAACAAAGGACCAAACAGAAAGTACTGATGTGGTACTGGCCAAAAACACTTCGAAGGTCAAGTTAGTGAATAAGAAATCTCTATCAACTCTTTAGTGAGAGGGCTAGGGATTTTCTACGTACCTATGAAAAGAGGAGGTCCGACGCTTATATAGTATTAAGTGGTAAATCCAGATCCCTTAAGAGTGGGGATTTTTCCTTATGGAGAAGATATGGTACTAAGGTTTCCGAGATTATAGGGTATCTTTCCATACGAAGGAGATATGAATTTGTAATAGATCTTGTGTGAGTAGCAAGATATTTCCTTATATGGATTTTCATGAGGCAAGCTAGACTTGTCAGTTCTTGGTCTTACCGTCGGCCTTCCGTTTGTCCGTCGGCCATTTTTCCTACCGGGGCCCAACGTGGCCCTGTTGCTTTTTATATAGTCGCCTTAGTCCTTCTGTCCACTCTTGAGGGACCAACAGTCCTGTAGGCGCTGTCGGTTTCCTTTGTATGACATGTCTTCGACCTTAATAAAATACCCCCATCAATTTGTATTCATTTCTTGTATTCAAATATTAATAAGGAAATGTATATAATATTGTAAACATTTGTTGAATAGTGTATATTATTGGATACTTTTCATGGAAATGTGTACCATTTACATAAACATTAAATGTAAATCAATAATTGTCCTATCAAAAAAGTGAGTGTCAACTACTATAGTGAACATTTACCGGTTATTTTACTTCTTTTTAGATTTTGGGTTTTAAGGGTATACATTAATCATTCATAATAGGAAACTTTTTATGAAAAATTGAAAAAATTGTCAAATTAGTTTGTTACTTTTTTATTTTTCCATAAAAAATTCTCAAAATGGTTTCCATAAAAACTTCTTAAAACCCTTTTATAATTATGCTAATACCAGAGAGTGATCGTCCCAGTGATTGGACAAGTAGGATCTTACAACGAACGACTAAGTTTGTATGTTGGACAAATAGTTTCTTTTGGATGAATGGTGTTCCTAAGGTGGATATCCATTGTTAGTGTGTTGAGTGCTAAAGACGTCAAACAAATGAGCATGGATTGGGCGGATGAAGTTAAGGGTGATGATTTAGTTTTCCACGAAATTGAAAGTGTATATAATGCCATGTCATTTTAAATCAATTATCAATAATATATTCTTTTTTAATGAGATAAGACTTTAAATGAAATAATGCCATGCATGCCTTCTTATTACTTGATAGATAGAAATGGGGAAGGAAGTAGGTATAGGGTTCGAATCATAAACATGGGACATTGTAAAAATTATCGTTACTACTGAACTATAACCTGAACTTACCATGCATGCCTTTAAATTCATTAATGACTAAAATTTTACACTTTAAAGTAAATGGAGAAGATAAATTTTTTTTTTTAAAAGTAAAATAGGAAGAATTTTCCCAACATAGTAGTAAACTTTTTTTTATTTATAAACTAATATTACACATAGTAAAGAGGGAGGATTTGAACCTTGATCTTCCTCATGAATGAAACTAATCAATATCACTAAATTACAAGACTTTTTACAATAACATACAAAAGTGTTATAAATAAAAACGAGGAAGAGAGGCCACAAAAACTTTGAATTTGTAGGCGACAATAGGTCATAAAGAACTTTCCAAACTAGTCAAGTAGCGTTTATCCCATGCAAAGGTGGGACATTAGTGACATAGTAAATTTTCTTCCTCTCTCCGCCGACTTTGCAAGGACATTTTTGTATCCTAATACTACTATTCTGAATGCTGGTAAATGGTGGAATTTACACGTGAAACAAAGGAGAAAAGCTCCATTTGCTCATTAATGGCAATGTCCCTTACCAGGTGTGGGGATGTAAGTGCAGGGGTTAGGGCTAGAAATAGGAAGTGTTTCTTGATTTTTTAGAAATCGTGCCTTGTTTGCAACAAGTGTTGGCTTCATGTTATGCAAAGGCCTAGCAGCCTCAATAGGTGTGGTGATAAAATTAAAAATCAAGAACACTAGTATCACCACCTTTGCAGTGTTGAAGAGAGTTTTCTTAGAAAAGAACATTTTTTTTTAATCGAGAAAAATGATGTATATTTCGATTTTCTTTCTACTAGGTGATATGGTTCAGAGTCTAGGGTTTGATGAAGAAGAATGAGTAGGTAATACATTATATATATATATATATAGCTTAAAAGTTGCATACGTGAAAGAATGAAATTGTTGAGAAGATTCAAGGAAGAGGTTAGGTAATGTTGGAACAAAATATTACTAAATGCATCTAAGCAATTAATTTGAAATTTCTTAGTTCCTACTATACAATTGAACATATAAAAGTTATTTGTCATAGTGAAAGAATGAAATTGTTGAGAAGATTCAAGGAAGAGGTTAGGTAATGTTGGAACAAAATATTACTAAATGCATCTAAGCAATTAATTTGAAATTTCTTAGTTCCTACTATACAATTGAACATATAAAAGTTATTTGTCATGTTGACATTAATTACATGAATTTTAGACACTTAAAAAGAGTTTACAAATAGTGGATCTTATGAATTTTGTACTTGTAATACCATTTGAGTTAGATTATCAACTAAATATTGGAAACATTCATAAATAATAACTGGAATGTAAATTTCCATTTGATACATCTCTTGAAATCGTTGGGTTGAAGTAAGATGCAGGGAAAAAACACTGATGAGACTGTTCCTAATATGCCAAAACCACCAGGCTCCCTCAATTTCAAAAGATCTCTTGGAAAATGTTTACGAACACTAGTCCCAAAAGCTCAGAAAGTGTTGCTCGTGACTATAATTTTCTAGTGATATTAATATATCATATGGAAACTGTTTAGATAGCTCAGCTGGAACTCATTTTCCTTAGCTTAAATGGGAACCACGTGGGCTTGGGAGAAGCCAAAGCATTAAATTAAGTAAAACTTTTTCTTTTTGAGAAACTATTAAATTAAGTAAAGTTGACAAAGAACACTGCAAATACACTAAAATTTCTATAGCGCCATTCGTTCTTTAGGAATAGACTAATTTTGCCTTTTCGGAAATAGCGTTCTCATGCAAAAGTTTCCTTCCTCCCACTTTGTCTGCTAGGACAATATTTTTGTCTCCTTGCCAATGTTTTCTTTGGTACAAATTCTAGTGGAATTCACAACTCAAACATAGAAAAAGCTAAAGCTAGATTTGTTTATTAATTCCGTTTTACCTGGTTTTTTGGCATGTAGTAAATTAATAACAGTAAATTTCTTTAGCATTCTTTCGGCTTTGGGTTAATATCAATCAAGTTTAAGACATTTTAAAACTGACTAATTTAGTTTCTAAACCCAACTTGGTTTTTAAGATAGTTGAAAAAATGAACTAACAAACCTAACAGCATTTAGAGACTAAGTTGTTTTTAGAGACCAAATTGGTTAATTCTGAAATATCTCGAACTTGAATTGTATTATTGAAATATATATAATAACTATGCACCTATGAATTAGCCTTTAAATTTACATGAAGATGAGTTTATAATGTTCAATGTTCATTAAATTAAAAGTTAAATGTCTATTTTGGTAAGTGAAAAATGAAATATTTCCCTAAATGGTCAGCTTTAGCTAGGAATGGCAATGGGTCGTGTTCAGGCTGGGTTTTTCCATACACAGACCCGCGTCTTAGCCCGCAGCCCGGACCTAGCCTGTTTACTAAACGGATTTTTTTCCAGGGGCCCGGACCCGCCCCGGCCAAGCCTTGTGGGCCTTGTTAAGCCCTGCCAGATTTGGGCCCAATCCGCGGCCCAAATCATGGCCCAACCCAAAAATAAATAAATAAATAAAACTGAAGCCCAAATTTTATTTTTGCCTACATTCAAGCGTGCATATTCTAATTCAAGCCTAGATAACGTGGCCCAAGTGCCAAATCAGTCCAAATCATAGGCTACTAACTAAACTAATCAAAAATCAATAAATCACCTGTTAATTATAAATCTATAAATCAATAAACCATAACTAATATCATAATTCAATAAATCACCCAGTTAAGATAACCATTTAATCATTAATCAACAAAATCATAACTAAAATCACCAACTAAACATAAAAATAAAATAAATCCAACAAGTCCAAGAAATAAGTATCAAAAGTTCAACGAGTCAAAGAAATTAAAAAAACTACAAAATAAATCCCACAAGTTTAGAATAATTACAAACCAATAAATTAATCCAACAAGTCTAAGAAATTAAAAAAGGCTACTAAATTAATACAAAATGTCTAATCCTCCACAATTGTGACACAACTCCCTTCCTTTTCATTAGGCTCCCCATCATCAAGAATTGATTGAAGTATACAATCTCCAGATATAGTTGAAGAACCTACAACAACAATGAATTAAAAAATGGAATAAACTTCATCAAATTGTAACTAGCAAATATAAAGCCTTTAGCTTGAAAGACTTGTCCTATTTTGGTTACTTCTTCCTCTCTCTCCTTTTGTTTGTTTTTTGTTTGTCCACCCCCCCCCCCCCCCCCCCCCCCACCCCCCCCCCCCCAACTTTTTGAGACATGCAGGAACTGAACTAAAGGCATCCATTTTCTAAAGGGAGTTGACAATTGAGAAGCCTTATGGAAAGTATGTGAGAGAAACTTGTTTTGACATCTCAATTTTCCTTCTTCTTCTTTGTTTCCCCTTTCCGCCGTTCTCTCACCTTTTGTGTCTTATGCTAGGATAGTTTCGAAGAAAAATGTCTATAATATATTTATTAAAGAATGAGAAATAAATATTACTATACCCACTTAAAGGGTAAAGCATGGCAATAACCAGCAAAGAAAACAGTGATCCACACACATTTATATAAATAATTAACTTAGAAGTTTGAAGGGAATGTCTCATTAACATATCACAATCTCTTCTTTTCTTTTCTTTTTTAAATAAGTGAGAGGGTATTATAACCCTCATTAATATTCCCATGAGAATAAGTAGACTATAAAACTTTTAACATGTTTTCAAGTATCTTGTAACTTAACATAAGGCTTAGCTTACTTCCAGTACTTTTTTAACTGGAATTTCATTTTATTTTAATAAGAAACTGTCATATTATCCACTAACTAAATAAAATGTGGAGATTAAAACTCACTACCACTTGTCATTGTGTATTTAAAATAAAAGGAGGCTTCTAGTGAAAAAAGTATTAGAGTTTAGCCAAACTTCTCAACATATTAGCACTTCTTGGTATTTCCAAAGAAGACATTCACGATTCAAATACCCCTTATTCAAGGATTCAGATCCTTTTGAGATTTTAGTGATCTACAATACCCCTTAATCAAAGTAGTATAAGAAACAACATTTGAACAATGCCCCCTACTCTTCATATCAAAAAACAACCTATGAACTTCATCAGGCTATGAAGAGTAGAAGAAGATGGTGGGCTTCAGAGAAGTGGTTAATTAGAGTGGCAGAGTGCGTAATGATGGTGTTGATGTTGAGAGAGTCTGGTTGGTATCCACGGAGGCTGAGGCGGTCTAGAAGGCAAAGGGCCTCATTGACATTGTGGTCTTTGGAGCAAAGTTTGTGAATCGTTTTGGTCCAGTATGACGTGTTGTTGGTGATGCTGATGTTGTGTTCTGGTTCACGTTTTGGTGGTTGATCGATGATAATGTGAGTGAAGAATTCAGCAAGAGGTAAGGTTATGGTCTTGTGGTTGTGGGGGATTGGGATATCTTTGGTGATGGGGCGATAACATTGAACATTTCTCATATGCAAACATTCCTGAATTCTGCTGATTCACTTGTATTCATTTCTTGTATGTAAATATTAAGAAGGAAATGTGTATAATATTGTAAACATTTGCTAAATAGCTAAATTATTGGACAGTTTTCATGCAAATGTGTACCATTTACATAAACATCTAATGTAAACCAATAATTGTCATTTACATAAACATCTAATGTAAACCAATAATTGTCTTATCAAAAAAGTGAGTGTCAGCTACTATAGTGAAAATACTGGTTTTTTTAATTTTTTTTTAATTTTATTTTAGATTTTATAATGGATCCATTAATAAAACCCTTTTACAATTATGCTAATACCAGAGAGTGATCGTCCTAGTGATTGGACAAGTAGGATCTTAGGTCGAACGCCTAAATTTGTATGTTGGACAAATATATAGCTTCTTTTGGATGAATGGTGTTCCTTGGGTGGATATTCACTATTAGTGTGTCAAGCGCCAAAGATGTCAAACAAATGAGCATGGATTGGGCGGATGAAGTAAAGGGTGATGATTTAGTTTTCCACGAAATTGAAAGTGTATATAATGTCATGTCATTTTAAATCAATTATCAATAATATATTCTTTTTTAATGAGGTAAGACTTTAAATGAAATAATGCCATGCATGCCTTCTTATTATTTGATAGATAGATAGGGGGAAGGGAGTAGGTATAGGGTTCGAATCATAAACATGGGACACTGTAAAAAATATCGTTACCGCTAAACTATAACTTGAACTTACCATGCATGCCTTTAAATTCATTAATGACTAAAATTTTACACTTTAAAGTAAATGGAGAAGATAAAATGCTTTTTTTTTTTAAGTAATATAGGAAGAATTTTCCCAACATAGTACTAAACTTTTTTTCATTTATAAACTATAAAATATAGTAAAGATGGAGGATTTGAACCTTGATCCTCCTCATAAATGAAACTAATCAATATCACTGAATTACAAGACTTTTTACAATAACATACATAAGTGTTCTAAATAAAAATGATGAAGAGAAGCCACAAAAACTTTGAATTTGTAGGCGACAATGGGTCACAACAAACTTTCCAAACAAGTCAAGTAGCGTTTATCCCATGCAAAGGTGGAACACTGTGACATAGATAGTAAATTTTCTTCCTCTCTTCGCTGACTTTGCAAGGACATCTTTGTATTCTAATACTACTATTCTGAATGCTGGTAAATGGTGGAATTTACACGTGAAACAAAGGAGAAAAGCTCCATTTGCTCATTAATGGCAATGTCCCTTACTAGGTGTGGGGATGTAAGTGCAGGGGTTAGGGCTAGAAATAGGAATTGGTCCTTGATTTTGTAGAAATCGTGCCTTGTTTGCAACGAGTGTTGGCTTCATGTCATGCAAAGGCCTAGGTCTAGCAACCTTAACAGGTGTGGTGATAAAATTAAAAATCAAGAACACAAGTATCGCCACCTTTGCAATGTTGACGAGTGTTTTCTTTGAAAAGAACATGTTTTTTTTAATCGAGAAAAAGGATGTATATTTCAAGTTTCTTTCTACTAAGTGATATGGTTCAGAGTTTAGGGCTAGTTGAAGAAGAATGAGTAGATAATACATTATATATATAGCTTAAAAGTTGCATACTTGGAAGAATGAAATTGTTGAGAAGATTCGAGGAAGAGGTTAGGTAATATTAGAACAAAATATTACTAAATGAATCTAAGCAGTTAATTTGAAATTTCTTAGTTCCTACTATACAATTGAACATATAAAAGTTATTTGTCATGTTAACATTAATTACATGAATTTTAGACTCTTAAAAAGAGTTTACAAGTAGTGGATCTTACGAATTTTGTACTTGTAATACCATTTAAATTAGATTATCAACTAAATATAGGAAGCATTCATAACTGGTATGTAAATTTCCATTTGATGGATCTCTTGAAATCAATGGCTTGAAGTAAGATGCAGGGAAAAAACACTGATGAGATAGTTCCCAATATGCCAAAACCACCAAACTCCCTCAATTTCGAAAGTAAGATCAATTTCCTGTCTCTTGGAAAATGTTTACGAACACAAGTTCCAAAAGCTCGGAAAGTGTTACTCATGACTATAATTTTCTAGTGATATTAATTATATCATATGGAAATTGCTTAGACAGCTTGGCTGGAACTCATTTTCCTTAGCTTAAATGGGAACCACATGGGCTTGGGAGAAGCCAGAGCATTAAATTAAGTTGACAAAGAACGCGCAAAGGAAATACACTTTTAGAAATTAAATAATGCCAAAAGTTCCTAATACATATGCCTAGAGAACCCCACAGGAAAAGTACACTAAAATATATAGAGCCATTCGTGCTTTGGGAATAGACTAATTTTGCCTTTTCGGAAATAGCGTTCTCATGCAAAAGTTTCCTTCCTCCCTGTTTGTCTGCGAGGACAATATTTTTGTCTCCTTGCCAAAGTTTTCTTTGGTACAAATTCTAGTGGAATTCACAACTCAAACAAGGAAAAAGCTAGATTTGTTTATTAATTCTGTATTACTTGGCTTTTTGGCATGTAATAAATTAATAAAGGTAAACTTCATTAATTTACTCTCAACTTTGAGCTAATGTCAATTAGGTTCATGCCATTTCAAAACTGACTAATTAGGTCCCTAAATCTAACTTGGTTTCTAAGACAGTTGAGAAAAGGGACTAACAGACTTAATAGTGTTTAGAGACTAAGTTGTTTTTAGGGACCAAGTTAGTCGATTTTGAAATATCTTGAACCTAGTTCGCTCATATTTACCAATATATATATATATATATAATTACCATGCAGCCTATAAATTAGCTTTTAAATTTACAAGAAGATGATTTTATAATGCTAAATGTTCATTAAATTAAAAGTTAAATGTCTATTTTAGTAAGTGAAAAATGAAATATTTCTCTAAAAAGAAATAATATGTCCACAACATTTTCACAATATTTTTATAACAAATTCTAAGTAGCAAGTTATTACTTATTGTTATTGTTAGAGCAAAAAAGTAATCTTAGTTTTAGGTTTAAATTTGAACCAATAACAACTAACTACCTATGATTTATTGTGAAAATATTGTGAACATAGCGCCTCTATCCTCTAAATGGTCAGCTTTAGCTTGAAAGACTGGTCCTATTCTAGTGAAGTTTTCTTCATTTCGTGAAAAAAAAAAAAAAAGTTGTTTTTGAGACGTGCAGGAACTGAAGACATCCATTTTCTGAAGGGAGTTGACCATAGAGAAGACTCATGGAAATTAAGTAAGAGAATCTTGTTTTGACATCTCAATTTTCCTTTTTCTTTTTTCTTTTCTTTCCGCCGTTCTCTCACCTTTTGTGTCTTATGCTAGGATAGTTTCGGGGGAAAATGTCTATAATAGATTTTTATTAAGGAATGAAAAAGGAAGATTACTATACCCCCACTCACACATATATATTATTACCGTAGAATTTTGAAGTAAATGGCTTATTGACATATAAGAATCTTTTTATTTTTTATTTTAACAAGCAAGAGGGAATTCTAACCCTCATTAATTTTCTCACGAGAATAAGTAAACCATAGGGTTCTTGGCTTGTTTCTAAATATCTTGTAGCTCAACATATTAGCACCTCTTGCTGTTTTTAAAGAAGATGTACATGATTCAAATACCTTTTATTTAAGGATTTAGATCGTCTAAAGTCTAGAGTTTTTAAGAAACTTTACCATTCAGAGTTATTTTAATCTAGACCCTTCATTTTAAAATAAATGGTTTAGATGGTGCCATATTAATATGATTCCACTAATTAAAACCTTAAAACAATCATGCCACATTAGTTATTAAGAAAAACAAACAAACTTACATGTAACATTTTTTTTTATTCTTTTAATTTGTTTTAAAAACCTTGAATTTTTTTTTTTTTTAATCACACAGATTTGAAGGGAAGATCTCATGGCACTAGGCTTGTGTCCAACGACGTCTCGGAGATAGAAACAAACAGAAAACTTGCCGGAGACACAAACTTATGTCTAAAGGATCTAAATCCCTCATCTAAATATCGAATTATAAAATAAAATAATTTAATAAATTAAAAAAAAAAAAAAAAAAGTTCTCAACATATTCATAATGTTAATTATATAGAGGATTTATCTTATAGAATTTTATGGTAAATTAAAACTAGGGAGGATAAAATTTATCACAGTTGGAATATTTAGGGAGTTAATTGAACGCACGATATAGCAATCCGAACGTTTGAATCTACATACTCCATAGACCACAACACAAAGACACCACAATCAAAGCTGAAGGGACTAAAATGTATTTTAGATTTCTGTGCTCTTTCCCCAGAGAGAGCCCCAAAATTTGGAAAGACATTCATTTATGATCAATGTTCTGACCACAAAGCAGCTCGTTTGAGTTTGAGAATGGAAAGTTATCTTATTTATACTAATATTTTTGGGGGGTCTTTTAATCGAACATATATGATATATCCCGTGAATTAAGATTATACTCTGGTACTTTTTTTCTATGAAATTCCTTTCTTTTTTTACAAAAAAACATGCATACGAATATAATAAGGCCAATAGCACTCGCATTCTTTGCCATAATAGAGCAGACACCAGAATATGGCCGAAAGATGAGAAAGCTACGCATTAGTCAGACTCAATTTTTAGCACTCAAAAAAACTCAGAAACATCACTACCTATTTTTTGCTTTTCATTGATACTTTCTAACAATTTTACTACCTGTTTAGCGTCTTGTTGACTTAACTACCATACCCGTAAATACTTCTTTACCTCTAAATCACCACTAAGTACCAAAATAAAAAATATAAGTTTTGGCAGGATGTTTTAAAAACCCCAATAGAAGCAACAAGACAATATCATCTAATCAACAGGACTCAGCAATCAAAGCAAATAAAGTAACAAAGCATAATTCCCCTGATACACATTTTTTTCCAACTATCCAACTAAAATAATAAGTACTGTAAACATCGTTCATGTGGATCTTATTGTGCTTAATGCTGCCATGCAATTAAGAACAGTATTTCTCTGTTAACAATTTCCAGATATCAAAACCAAAGAACGATAAGCATTTCTATGGTCTCCCAACCAAGACTGGGGAACCTGCACACAGAAGAAACAAAAAATATTATGTACATGCATTGTAACAAGCCAAACAAAACATGAATGAAAGAACACTGAGATAAGAATGATTTTTGTGACAGTAAAGTAAAAGGCATGAAAAACAAGTTAGTTGTTCATTTGATTAGAATGACTAATGGCGACATATTTCTATTGTTGCATATCATAGACCTCTTTGGTTTTATCAAAATTTATTTGTTGAACACGCATCTACAAATACAGATTTTCGACACATTCTTTTTACACTGAAATTTCAAATGATATAGACATGTTTCAGATAAAGATGTATCACGACCATATATAATAGTCAACATCCCTACAAGTCTTAACTTCTCTCTTTTGATCAATGGAGCACTAACAAGATATTTAAAAATTCAATCGAGGCACAAAATTAATCTTAGAGCTGCATAAAAAACTGAGGTGCTGAATGCCTAGGACTTTCTTTATGACAAGCTTCTAATTTAGTAAATGACCAAGCTAAAGTCACTTCTTCAAAATCAAATAAGGCTCAAGAACAAGATTTGGCCAAAAGGGAAGGGAGAAGGGGATGTTCGAACTAGTGACTCCACACCACAAGAGGCAAGGTTCCTGGCTGATTATGCTACCCCTTGGGGTATAAAATTTTTTTAAGTTTAGTATGTTATAACAACGAAGAACTCTTCTAGCAGTAATACACATCCTCTGCCAAATAAATATAAGCATTTTCTCACCAAAAAGCTGCCATAAAGTGATGACAAACAAATATAACACGACCTCTCACATGATGATGCTATCAACTGCACATCATAACATCTTTTCCACTATGACTTCTGGAATACTAAATCAAAACCAGACAGCTCATTGAGGACTTGAGAAAATTTCAAGCAACTTAATTAAATTATCTAGAGATTGCTCAGCAGTGGCAAAGCCAAGTTTAAACAAGAATATCTAGACTTAATTAAAACTCAAGTGGAGCTTGAAAACACTAATCTATTATATAAGCTAAGCCCATGAGCCAAAAACTCAGCTCAGCTAGGCTTGATTGGGGCCCACACAATCCCCACCCTCACCCTAGCACTAAATTCCAAAAACCCTCGCTTTGGTGAGCCTTAAGCTTCAGATCATCAACAATGCCAATTGACAGCAAGTCGTATGTACTTGAACTGACAACCAGCATTTTCCCACACCCCTAACAAAAGGAATGAACTGAGTTAAATATAAATCGAAGACAAAGAAAATACCAGAAGTGGAAACATAAGGGAATTCAACAAACACGCACGCACGCACGCGCACGCGCACACAATGTCATTGAACCAAGTACTAAAGGCTTAATGGAATTGTAATCCACAATCAAAACAATTGCTTTGAGCTGTAAATAAGAAACAATATAGAATATCACTAAGGTGTTATTGAATCTTTGAGAAATCCAAGATAAATAATATTTGGGGATAATTGACATCTAAAAAAGGGATTTCCAAGGATAGTTACCAACCGTAACCAAAAGACAAAACACTTTGTCTAACTAGCTTCTTATAAATTACAACACATTTCCTACTTCTTTTTACTGATAAATTACACGAGTCTTGAACCCACAACTTCACCCTCCATCCCATTATTATGGGAGAAGGAAGTGCCAATTGAGTTATAGCTCATTGTAATAGTCTGGATAAGGTCCAGTGTGCACTTAACCTAGCTTAGTGGGGGAAAAGAAGAAGGCCATAACTCATTGAAATAGTCTACGTAAGGTCCAGTGTGCATTAAACCTAGCTTGGCGAGGGGAAAGAGAAAAGACCTGAGCAGGTTGTCTTCAGCATGCTAATATTGCAAACTTAAATGTCAATTTTAACAAGTTCTCTAAGTATATTTTATTAGCAACATTATTCACATCGCCTTTGCAGACCAAGTTTTTCTTTTCTAATAAGAACAGCTCTTCCTTTCTTTTGATATAGTGAAATCCTTACACACTACCATTGCTCTCTTTGTCTATAACTCATATTGGGCAGCAAAATAACAAGTAATTCACGATTACTTCAGTACTTTGTCAAAATCTGTCCATATTTTCTTGCATAAGCAAACAAGGAATAGTAAATTATTATCTTTTTTCTCCTCATTTCTTTGCCCTTTTATGCTCATTCCTTTCTCATTGTAAGTAGTGCCCAAATCTAGAGGCTCTAACACTAACATAACGCTTTGGAAACAGAATTCACTTGCAGGATCAAAATCTGTTAACTAAAGCAAAGAATCTAAAATGGACCCTTCTCCACCTAGAAACTAAACATGGGACACGTGAGAATATATTTGGCATTTCTTCTTGAATTTAAAGCTTAAATAGATCAAACTTATGTCCTAAGAAGCTTCTCCCTCATTTGTCTAAATGGTATGATGACAACCCAAGTAACAGGCCCTAAAGGTGTGTATATATATGCCATCACCCATTTAAATTTGTCATTAATCAATTATTGATATCCAACGTGCATTTACAATATCCAGCTACAACACCACCAATGCAATTCTCTACAAGCTCACAAAATCCACATTCACAAATTCAAAAACCACCAATAAAATAAAATACAATAATCAAACATTTCTACTAAAAACATGCATTCATCCAATATCATTATACCTCGTCAATAATATCCAATGATCAAAGCAACGAAACATCACAGTACCCCTAAAATAGACACATTCCTGAATTCTGCCGATTCATTTGTATTCATTTCTTGTATGCAAATATTAATAAGGAAATGTATATAATATTGTAAACATTTGCTGAATAGTGTATATTATTGGACACTTTTTATGAAAATGTGTACTATTTACATAAACATTAAATGTAAATCAATAATGTGAGTTTGCCTCGTTTAAGCTTTCAAGAGTGAGGCTATTTTGAAGGTTTAAGATAGTAAGTCTTTATAACAAAAAAACAAATGGCTGTAATTCAGCTAGTGGGTGAGTTAATCTAGGGGTCCCCTGTGGGGCTCTTGTCCTACATTGTTTAGTTTCAGTTGTATGTATGAATTTAAAAGTCTTGCTTAAGCCTTCAAGAGTTAAGCCCTTTTGAAAATTTAAGTATTGTAAGTGTTTATAACCAAAAAAAAAAATTGTCCTATCAAAAAAGTGAGTGTCAACTGCTATAGTGAACATTTACTAGTTTTTTTACTTTTTTTTAGATTCTATAATGGTCGAGTAATGCTACAGTCACAAACTATTTTACAACATTTTTACAAACTGCTGATGTGACAAATTCTTATTAGTTCTAATATAGGTCCACTACTAACATCACATTTATGTTTTCTATAATGGTCGAGTAATGCTATAACCACAAACTATTTTACAACATTTTTACAAACTGTTGATGTGGCAAATTCTTATTAGTTTTAATATAGGTCAACTACTAACATCACATTTATGTCTGTAGCATTACTCATAATGGGTCCGGTTAATGTATGTCCTAAGGGCATACATTAACCATTCATAATAGGAAATTTTTTATGAAAATTTGAAAAAACTGTCAAATTAGTTAGTTACTTTTTTATTTTTCCATAAAAAAAATTTCTAAAATGGTTTACTAACATATGCCCTTGGGCATACGTTAGTAAAATCCTTTTATAATTATGCTAATACCAGAGAGTAATCATCCCGGTAATTGGACAAGTAGGATCTTATGACGAACGACTAGTTTGTATGTTGGACAAATAGCTTCTTTCGAATGAATGGTGTTCCTAAGCTGGATATCCATTGTTAGTGTGTCAAGTGCCAAAGATGTCAAACAAATGAGCATGGATTGGGTGGATGAAGTTAAGGGTGATGATTTAGTTTTCCACGAAATTGAAAGTGCATATAATGTCATGTCCTTTTAAATCAATTATCAATAAACATGGGGCACTATAAAAAATATCATTACCGCTAAACTATAACTTGAACTTACCGTGCATGCCTTTAATTCATTAATGACTAAAATTTTACACTTTAAAGTAAATGGAGAATATAAAATCATTTTTTTTTAAGTAAGATAGGAAGAATTTTCCCAACATAGTAGTAAACTTTTTTTTATTTATAAACTATTTCACATAGTAAAGAGGGAGGATTTGAACCTTGATCCTCCTTATAAATGAAACTAAACAATATCACTGAATTACAAGACTTTTTACAATAACATACATAAGTGTTATAAATAAAAACGACGAAGAGAGGCTACAAAAACTTTGAATTTGTAGGTGACAATGAGTCACAAAAAACTTTCCAAACTAGTCAAGTCACATTTATCCCATGCAATGGTGGAACACTAGTGACAGAGTAAATTTTCTTCCTCTCTCCACGGACTTTGCAAGGACATTTTTGTATCCTATTACTACTATTCTGAATGCTGGTAAATGGTGGAATTTACACGTGAAACAAAGGAGAAAAGCTCCATTTGCTCATTAATGGCAATGTCCCTTACCAGGTGTGGGGATATAAGTGCAGGGGTTAGGGTTAGAAATAGGAAGTGTTACTTGATTTTGTTGAAATTGTGCCTTGTTTGCAGCAAGTGTTGGCTTCATGTCATGCAAAGGCCTAGGCCTAGGCCTAGCAGCCTCAATAGGTGTGGTGATAAAATTAAAAATCAAGAACACAAGTATCAACACCTTTGCAGTGTTGAAGAGAGTTTTCTTAGAAAAGAACATTTTTTTTTAATTGAGAAAAATAATGTATATTTCAAGTTTTTTTCTACTGCTAAGTGATATGGCTCAAAGTTTAGGATTTGTTGAAGAAGAATGAGTAGGTAATACATTATATATATAGCTTAAAAGTTGCATACGTGAAAGAATGAAATTGTTGAGAAGATTCAAGGAAGAGGTCAGGTAATGGTGGAATAAAATATTACTAAATGCATCTAAGCAATTAATTTGAAATTTCTTAGTTCCTACTATACAATTGAACATATAAAAGTTATTTGTCATTTTCACATTAATTACATGAATTTTAGACACTTAAAAAGAGTTTACAAGTAGTGGATCTTATGAATTTTGTACTTGTAATACCATTTAAATTAGATTATCAACTAAATATAGGAAGCATTCATATATCATAACTGGTATGTAAATTTCCATTTGATGGATCTCTTGAAATCAATGGCTTGAAGTAAGATGCAGGTAAAAAGCCAATGATGAGACAGTTCGCAATATGCCAAAACCACCAAGCTCCCTCAATTTCGAAAGTTAGATCAATTTCCCGTCTCTTGGAAAATGTTTACGAACACAAGTCCCAAAAGCTCGGAAAGTGTTATGTCATGACTATAATTTTCTAGTGATATTATATCATATGGAAATTGTTTAGACAGCTCAGCTGGAACTCATTTTCCTTAGCTTAAATGGGAGTAAACACGCGGGCTTGGGAAAAGCCAAAGCATTAAATTAAGTAAAGTTGACAAAGAACACCTCAAAGGAAATACACTTTTAGAAATTAATTAATGCCAAAAGTTCCTAATACATACACTAAAGAAGATTAAGAGCTGCTTCTCCACAAAAAAAGATAAATAAATAATAAATAAATAAATAATAAATAAATAAATGAAGAAGAAGAAGAAGAAGTATAAGAGCTTGTTTTAAAGTAATATTTTAAGAACCCAACAGGAAAATTAAACTAAATTTCTATAGCGCCATTCGTTCTTTGGGAATAGACTAATTTTGTCTTTTCGGAAATAGCGTTCTCATGCAAAAGTTTCCTTCCTTCCACTTTGTCTGTGAGGACAATATTTTTGTCTCCTTGCCAAAGTTTTCTTTGGTACAAATTCTAGTGGAATTCACAACTCAAACAAGGAAAAAGCTAAAGCTAGATTTGTTTATTAATTCCGTTTTACCTGGTTTTTTGGTATGTAGTAAATTAATAAATGTTAATTAGGTCTAAGACATTTCAAAACTGACTAATTTAGTCTCTAAGTACCCGTTTGGTTGGGCGTTTTGAGCCCACTTTTACCAAATATGTGCATTTGCAAAATGCTGAGAAGTTATTTGCGTTTGGCTCAGCCCAAAACGCAACTTTTTGAAAAAAGTTGCATTTTGGGCCAAGGCAAAAAATGGTCTGGGAGCACGCAACAAATATGCAGCAGCAGAGGTCCATAAACAAAAGGAAACGCGCATTTTTATCCGTTAGCTCTTGCTGTTTACCAAATTACCCTTGCAGATATATACCTCAGTTCTCACGCTTTCCCTTTTATTTCTCTCTTCTCTTCTCTACTCTGCCGTCAAGCACTGAGCTCTCTCACTCTCACGCTCATCTCTTCTCTGCCCTCTCTGTGGTAAGTCATCCGTGAACCCAGTCTACCACCACAATCAACAAAATCAACAAAACCCATTTCAAACCCAACTCAAAATCAAACCCAAAATCCACAGAAAATCAACTCAAAATTAAACCATTAATTAAAAACTCATAACCCAAACCCAAAATCAAAATCAAATAAAAATACAAACCCAATGTTTCAATCATCTTCATCTTCATCATCATCATCATCATCATCATCATCTTCTCTGGAGGAAGTGAAAGAGCGGCTTTCAAATTGTCAAAAAAAAAAAAAAAGATCTCAGCGGTGGAACAACGTTCTGGAGGAAAAGAGAAAGGGAAAAAGGAGAAAAGAAAAAGAGATGAAGAAAAAAGTGAAAGTGGAATGTTCTGGAGGCTAGGGAGTGGTAGGGAAAAAGGGAAAAGAAGGAAAAAGAAAAAGAGAAGGGTACGTGGGTGGAGGAGAAAAAAAGAGGGGGAAAAAAAAGGAAAAAAAAAAGAAGAAAGAGGAAATGTTATCACAATATTTGTATAATATTTTCACAATAAATTTTAAAAGGTAGGTTATTATTAGCTAATATTAGTGAGAAAAAAATAATTTTTTTAGAAAGAGAAAAAAATAATTTTAATAGTACGTTAAAATTAAAATCTGTATTAATTTTTATCACAATATTTTTACAATAAATCTTAAATGGTAGGTTATTATTAGCTAATATTGGTGAGAAAAAAATAATTTTTTTAGAAAGAAAAAAAAAAATTTTAATAGTACGTTAAAATTAAAATCAGTATCAATTATCACAATAATTTTACAATATTTTCATAATAAATCTTAAGTGATAGGTTATTATTAGCTAATATTGATGAGAAAAAATTAATTTTTTTAGAAAGAGAAAAATTGATTTAAGTATATGAAGTAGTTGATTTAAGTATGAAATAAACTCACATAAAAAAAAAATAAAAAGTATGAAATAAACTCCCTTATATATACATTGTCCTTTTTGGTAATTTATCCCTTAAACTGCCACTTTTATAAGTACCAGCCAAACACTCAGGTTTTTCAAAAAACACTTTTTAACAACTTTTACCAAACATTCAGCTTTTTGAAAATGCACTTTTTCATTATGCACTTTTTGAAAACTCCACTTTTTCATTATGCACTTTTACAAAAAGCTGAACCAAACTCACCCTAAACCCAACTTGGTTTCTAAGGTAGTTGAGAAAATGAACTAACAGACCTAACAGTGTTTAGAGACTAAGTTGTTTTTAGAGACTAAATTGGTCAATTTTGAAATATCTTGAACCAGAATTGTACCTCTTTACCGATATATATATATATATATAATAACTATGCACCTATGGATTAGCCTTTAAATTTACATGAAGATGATTTAATAATGTTCAATGTTCATTAAATTAAAAGTTAAATGTCTATTTTGGTAAGTGAAAAATGAAATATTTCTCTAAATTGTCAGCTTCAGCTTGAAAGACTCGTCCGATTTTGGTTACATCTTCTTCTCTCGTTTTGTTTTTTTTCTCCCCAACTTTTTGAGACTTGCAGGGACTGAACTGAAGGCATCCATTTCTAAAGGGAGTTGACAATTGAGAAGCCTCATGGAAATTATGTGAGAGAAATTTGTTTTGACATCTCAATTTTTCCTTTTCTTTTTTCTTTCCTCCGTTCTCTCACCTTTTGTGTCTTATGCTAGGATAGTTTCGAAGAAAAATGTCTATAATATATTTATTAAAGAATGAAAAATAAATATTACCATACCCACTTAAAGGGTAAAGCATGGCAATAACCAAAAATGAAAACAGTGATCCACACACATTTATATAAATTATTAACTTAGAAGTTTGAAAGGAATGGCTTATTAACATATCACAATCTAATCTTTTCTTTTCTTTTTCTTTTTTTAATAAGTGAGAGGGAATTATAACCATCGTTAATATTCCTAGGAGAATAAGTAGACCATAAAACTCTTGACATGTTTCCAAGTATCTTGTAACTTAACATAAGTTTTGGTTTACCTCCAGCACTTTTTAACTGAAATCTCATTTTATTTTAATGAGAAACAACCACATCACCTACTAACTGAATAAACTTCGACTAGAATCTCAGTTTGTTTTAATGAAAAACAACCACATCACCTACTAACTGAATAAAATGTGAAGATTAAAGTTCAGTACCACTTGTCATTGTGTATTTAAAACAAAATGAGACCTCTAGTTAAAAAAAAAAAAAAACTTGAGGTAAGCCAAACTCCTCAACATATTAGCACCTCTTAGTGTTTCCAAAGAAGACATTTACGATTCAAATACCCCTTATTTAAGGATTTAGATCCTTTAGAGATTTTAGTGATCTACAATACCCATTAATCAAAGTAGTATAAGAAACAACATTTGGACAATGCCCCCTACTCTTCATATCGAAAAGCAACCTATGAGCTTCATCAGGCTATGAAGAGTAGAAGGTGATGGTGGACTTCGGAGAAGTGGTTAATTAGAGTGGCAGAGTGCGTGAATGATGGTGTTGATGTTAAGAGAGTCTGGTTGGTATCCACGGAGGCTGAGGCGGTCTAGAAGGTGAAGCGCCTCATTAACATTGCAGTCTTTGGAGCAAAGTCTGTGAATCTTTTTGGTCCAGTATGAGGTGTTGTTGGTGATGCTGATTTTATGTTCTGGACCTCTGGTTCACGTTTTGGTGGTTGGTCGATGATAGTGTGAGTGAAGAAGAATGCAGCAAGAGGGAAGGTTATGGTCTTGTGGTTGTGGGGGATTGGGATCTTTGGTGATGGGGCGATGAAGCGGAACACTGAACATTTCTCATATGCAAACATTCCTGAATTCTGCTATTCACTTGTATTCATTTCTTGTATGCAAATATTAAGAAGGAAATGTATATAATATTGTAAACATTTGCTGAATAGCGTATATTATTGGATACTTATCAAGCAAATGTGTACCATTTACGTAAACATCAAATGTAAACCAATAATTGTCCTATCAAAAAAGTGAGTGTCAGCTGCTATATTGAATATTTACTAGTTTTTTAACTTTTTTTTTTTTTTTTAAAGATTTTACAAATAGGTTCGGTTAATATATGCCCTAAGGGCATACATTAATCATCTATAATAGGAAACCTTTTATGAAAAATTGAAAAAGTTATCAAATTAGCTAGTTACTTTTTATATTTTTTCATAAAGAAGTTTTCGAAAATGGTTTACTAACATATGCCCTTGAGCATACATTAGTAAAACCCTTTTATAATTATGTTAATACCAAAGAGTGATCGTCCTAGTGATTGGACAAGTAAGATCTTTGGTCGAACACCTAAATTTGTATGTTGGACAAATAGCTTCTTTCGGATGAATGGTGTTCCTTGGGTGGATATCCATTGTTAGTGTGTCGAGTGTCAAAGATGTCAAACAATTGAGCATGGATTGGGCAGATGAAGTTAAGGGTGATGATTTAGTTTTCCATGAAATTGAAAGTATATATAATGTCATGTCATTTTAAATCAATTATCAATAATATATTCTTTTTTAATGGGGTGAGACTTTAAATGAAATAATGCCATGCATGCCTTCTTATTATTTGATAGATAATTAGGGGGAAGGGAGTAGGTATAGGGTTCGAATTATAAACATGGGACACTAAAAAAAATACCGTTACCGCTAAACTATAACTTGAACTTAACATGCATGCCTTTAAATTCATTAATGACTAAAATTTTACACTTTAAAGTAAATGGAGAAGATAAAATCTTTTTTTTTAAAGTAATATAGGAAGAATTTTCCCAACATAGTAGTAAACTTTTTTCATTTATAAACTATTACATATTGTAAAAAGGGAGGATTTGAACCTTGATCCTCCTCATAAATGAAACTAATCAATATCACTGAATTACAAGACTTTTTACAAATAACATATGTAAGTGTTATAAATAAAAATGATGAAGAGAAGCCATAAAAACTTTGAATTTGTAGGAGACAATGGGTCACAACAAACTTTCCAAACTAGTCAAGTAGCGATTATCCCATGCAAAGGTGGAACACTAGTGACATAGTAAATTTTCTTCCTCTCCCCACCAACTTTGCTAGGACATTTTTGTATTCTAATACTACTATTCTGAATGCTGGTAAATGGTGGAATTTACACGTGAAACAAAGGAGAAAAGCTCCATTTGCTCATTAATGGCAATGTCCCTTACCAGGTGTGGGGATGTAAGTGCAGGGGTTAGGGCTAGAAATGGGAATTGGTCCTTGATTTTGTAGAAATCGTGCCTTGTTTGCAACGAGTGTTGGCTTCATGTCATGCAAAGGCCTAGGTCTAGCAGCCTCAACAGGTGTGGTGATAAAATTAAATATCAAGAACACAAGTATCGCCACCTTTGCAATGTTGAAGAGAGTTTTCTTTGAAAACAACATGTTTTTTTTAATCAAGAAAAAGGATGTATATTTCAAGTTTCTTTCTACTAAGTGATATGGTTCAGAGTTTAGGGCTTGTTGAAGAAGAATGAGTAGGTAATACATTATATATATAGCTTAAAAGTTGCATAGTTGGAAGAATGAAATTGTTGAGAAGATTGAAGGAAGAGGTCAAGTAATGTTGGAACAAAATATTACTAAATGCATCTAAGCAATTAATTTGAAATTTCTTAGTTCCTACTATACAATTGAACATATAAAAGTTATTTGTCATGTCCACATTAATTACATGAATTTTAGACACTTAAAAAGAGTTTACAAGCAGTGGATCTTACGAATTTTGTATTTGTAATACCATTTAAATTAGATTATCAACTAAATATAGGAAGCATTCATAACTGGTATGTAAATTTCCATTTGATGGATCTCTTGAAATCAATGGCTTGAAGTAAGATGCAGGGAAAAAAACATTGATGAGACAATTCCCAATATGCCAAAACCACCAGAGACAATTCCCAATATGCCAAAACCACCAAACTCCCTCAATTTCGAAAGTAAGATCAATTTCCCTTCTTTGGAAAATGTTTACAAACACAAGTCCCAAAAGCTCGGAAAGTGTTACTCATGACTATAATTTCTAGTGATATTAATTATATCATATGGAAATTGCTTAGAAAGCTCAGCTGGAACTCATTTTCCTTAGCTTAAGTGGGAACCACATGGGCTTGGGAGAAGTCAGAGCATTAAATTAAGTAAAGTTGACAAAGAACACGCAAAGGAAATACACTTTTAGAAATTAAATAATGCCAAAAGTTCCTAATACATATGCCTAGAGAACCCAACAGGAAAATTACACTAAAATATATAGAGCCATTCGTTCTTTGGGAATAGACTAATTTTGCCTTTTCGGAAATAGCGTTCTCGTGCAAAAGTTTTCTTCCTCCCCGTTTGTCTGCAGGGACAACATTTTTGTCTCCTTGCCAAAGTTTTCTTTGGTACAAATTCTAGTGGAATTCACAACTCAAACAAGGAAAAAGCTAGATTTGTTTATTAATTATGTATTGCCTGGTTTTTTGGCATGTAATAAATTAATAAAAGTAAACTTCATTAATTTACTCTCAACTTTGAGCTAATGTCAATTAGGTTCATGCCATTTCAAAACTGACTAATTAGGTCCCTAAATCTAACTTGGTCTCTAAGACAGTTGAGAAAAGGGACTAACAGACTTAATAGTGTTTAGAGACTAAGTTGTTTTTAGGGACCAAGTTGGTTGATTTTGAAATATCTTGAACCTAGTTTGCTCATATTTACCAATATATATATATATATATATATAATTACTATGCAGCCTATAAATTAGCCTTTAAATTTACAAGAAGATGATTTTATAATGTTCAATGTTCATTAAATTAAAAGTTAAATGTCTATTTTGGTAAGTGGAAAATGAAATATTTCTCAGAAAAGAAATGATATATCCACAACATTTTCACAATATTTTTACAACAAATTCTAAGTGGCAAGTGGTTATTGATTGCTATTATTGGAACAAAAAAGTAATCTTAGTATCATATTTAAATTTGAACCAATAACAACCAACTACCTATGATTTATTGTGAAAATATTATGAACATAGCGCCTCTATCCTCTAAATGGTCAGCTTTCGCTTGAAAGACTGGTCCTATTTTGGTGAAGTTTTCTTCGTTTCGTGTTTTTTTTTTTTTTTTTTCAGCTTTTTGAGACGTGCAGGAACTAAAGACATCCATTTTCTGAAGGGAGTTGACCATAGAGAAGCCTCATGGAAATTAAGTATGAGAATCTTGTTTTGACATCTCAATTTTCCTTTTTTCTTTTTTCTTTTTTTCTTTTCTTTCCGCCGTTCTCTCACCTTTTGTGTCTTATGCTTGGATAGTTTCGGGGGGAAATGTCTATAATAGATTTTTATTAAGGAATGAAAAAGAAAGATTACTATACCCCCACTCACACATTTATATTATTACCGTAGAATTTTGAAGTAAATGGCTTATTGACATAGAAGAATCTTTTTATTTTTTATTTTAACAAGTAAGAGGGAATTCTAACCCTCATTAATTTTCTCATGAGAAGAAGTAAACCACAGGGCTCTTGGTTTGTTTCTAAATATCTTGTAACTCAACATATTAGCACCTCTTGCTGTTTTTAAAGAAGATGTACATGATTCAAATACCTTTTATTTAAGGATTTAGATCCTCTAAAGTCTAGAGTTTTTAAGAAACTTTACCATTTAGAGTTATTTTAATCTAGACCCTTCATTTTAAAATAAATGGTTTAGATGATGACATATTAATATTATTCCACTAATTAAAACCTTAAAACAATCATGCCACATTAGTTATTAAAAAAAAACAAACAAACTTACATGTAACATTTTTTTTTATTCTTTTAATTTATTTTAAAAACCTTGAATTTTTTTTTTTTTTTTTTTAATCACACAGATTTGAAGGGAAGATCTCACGGCACTAGGCTTGTGTCCAACGACGTCTCGGAGCTAGAAACAAAAAGAAAACTTGCCGGAGACACAAACCTATGTCTAAAGGATCTAAATCCCTCATCTAAATATCGAATTATAAAATAAAATAATTTAATAAATTTAAAAAAAAAAAAAGTTCTCAACATATTCATAATGTTAATTATATAAAGGATCTAAATCCCTCATCTAAATATCGAATTATAAAATAAAATAATTTAATAAATTTAAAAAAAAAAAAAGTTCTCAACATATTCATAATGTTAATTATATAGAGGATTTATCTTATAGAATTTTATGGTAAATTAAAACTAGGGAGGATAAAATTTATCACAGTTGGAATATTTAGGGAGTTAATTGAACGCACGATATAGCAATCCGAACGTTTGAATCTACAGCCTCCATAGACCACAACACAAAGACACCACAATCAAAGCTGAAGGGACTAAAATGTATTTTAGATTTCTGTGCTCTTTCCCCAGAGAGAACCCCAAAATTTGGAAAGACATTCATTTATGATCAATGTTCTGACCACAAAGCAGCTCGTTTGAGTTTGAGAATGGAAAGTTATCTTATTTATACTAATATTTTTGGGGGGTCTTTTAATCGAACATATATGATATATCCCGTGAATTAAGATTATACTCTGGTACTTTTTTTCTATGAAATTCCTTTCTTTTTTTATAAAAAAACATGCATACGAATATAATAAGGCCAATAGCACTCGCATTCTTTGCCATAATAGAGCAGACACCAGAATAAGGCCGAAAGATGAGAAAGCTACGCATTAGTCAGACTCAATTTTTAGCACTCAAATACTCAGAAACATCACTACCTATTTTTTGCTTTTCATTGATACTTTCTAACAATTTTACTGCCTGTTTAGCGTCTTGTTGACTTAACTACCATACCCGTAAATACTTCTTTACCTCCAAATCACAACTAAGTACCAAAATCTAAAATATAAGTTTTGGCAGAATGTTTTAAAAGCCCCGCACAAAACATGTAACAATAGAAGCAACAAGACAATATCATCTAATCAACAGGACTCAGCAATCAAAGCAAATAAAGTAACAAAGCATAATTCCCCTGATACAAATTTTTTTTCAACAATTCAACTAAAATAATAAGTACTGTAAACATCGTTCATGTGGATCTTATTGTGCTTAATGCTGCCATGCAATTAAGAACAGTATTTCTCTGTTAACAATTTCCAGATATCAAAACCAAAGAACGATAAGCATTTCAATGGTCTCCCAACCAAGACTGGGGAACCTGCACACAGAAGAAACAAAAAATATTATGTACATGCATTGTAACAAGCCAAACAAAACATGAATGAAAGAACACTGAGATAAGAATGATTTTTGTGACAGTAAAGTATAAGGCATGAAAACCAAGTTAGTTGTTCATTTGATTATAATGACTAATGGCGACATATTTCTATTGTTGCATATCATAGACCTCTTTGGTTTTATCAAAATTTATTTGTTGAACACGCATCTACAAATACAGATTTTCGACACATTCTTTTTACACTGAAATTTCAAATGATATAGACATGTTTCAGATAAAGATGTATCACGACCAAATATAATTCAACATCCCTACAAGTCTTAACTTCTCTCTTTTGATCAATGGAGCACTAACAAGATATTTAAAAATTCAATCAAGGCACAAAATTAATCTTAGAGCTGCATAAAAAACTGAGGTGTTGAATGCCTAGGACTTTTTTTATGACAAGCTTCTAATTTAGTAAATGACCAAGCTAAAATCACTTCTTCAAAATCAAATAAGGCTCAAGAACAAGATTTGGCCAAAAGGGGAGGGAGAAGGGGATATTCGAATAGTGACTCCACACCACAAGAGGCAAGGTCCCTACCTGATTATGCTGCCCCTTGGGGTATGAAATTTTTTTAAGTTTAGTATGTTATAACGACGAAGAACTCTTCTAGCAGTAATACACATCCTCTGCCAAATAAATATAAGCATTTTCTTCACCAAAAAGCTGCCATAAAGTGATGACAAACAAATATAACACAACCTCTCACATGATGATGCTATCAACTGCACATCATAACATCTTTTCCACTATGACTTCTGGAATACTAAATCAACACCAGACAGCTCATTGAGGATTTGAGAAAATTTCAAGCAACTTAATTAAATTATCTAGAGATTGCTCAGTAGTGGCAAAGCCAAGTTTAAACAAGAATATCTAGACTTAATTAAAACTCAAGTGGAGCTTGAAAACACTAATCTATTATATAAGCTAAGCCCATGAGCCAAACACTTGGCTCAGCTGGGCTTGATTGGGGCCCACACAATCCCACCCTCACCCTAGCACTAAATTCCAAAAACCCTTGCTTTGGTGAGCCTTAAGCTTCAGATCATCCTCAATGCCAATTGACAGCAAGTCATATGTACTTGAACTGACAACCAGCATTTACCCACACCCCTAACAAAAGGAATGAACTGAGTTAAATATAAATTGAAGACAAAGAAAATACCAGAAGTGGAAACATAAGGGAATTCAACAAACATGCACATGCGCACGCGCACGCACACACACATAAAGTCATTGAACCAAGTACTAAAGGCTTAATGGAATTATAATCCACAATCAAAACAATTGCTTTGAGCTGTAAATAAGAAACAATATAGAATATCACTAAAGTGTTATTGAATCTTTGAGAAATCCAAGATAAATAATATTTGGGGATAATTGACATCTAAAAAAGGGATTTCCAAAGATAGTTACCAACCGTAACCAAAAGAAAAAACACTTTCTCTAACTAGCTTCTTAGAAATTACAACACATTTCCTTCTTTTTACTGATAAATTACACGCGCATAGTGGGTCTTGAACCCACAACCTCACCCTCCATCCCATTATTATGGGAGAAGGAAGTGCCAATTGAGCTATAGCTCATTGTAATAGTCTGGGTAAGGTCCAGTGTGCGCTAAACCGAGCTTAGCGGGGGAAAAGAAGAAGGCTATAACTCATTGAAATAGTCTATGTAAGGTACAGTGTGCACTAAACCTAGCTTGGCGAGGGGAAAGAGAAAAGACCTGAGCAGGTTGTCTTCAGCATGCTAATATTGCAAACTTAAATGTCAATTTTAACAAGTTCTCTAAGTATATTTTATTAGCAACATTATTCGCATCGCCTTTGCAGACCAACTTTTTTCTTTTCTAATAAGAACAGCTCTCTCTTTCTTTTGATATAGTGAAATCCTTACACACTACCATTGCTCTCTTTGTCTATAACTCATCTTGGGCAGCAAAATAACAAGTAATTCACGATTACTTCAATACTTTGTCAAAATCTGTCCATATTTTCTTGCATAAGCAAACAAGGAATAGTAAATTATTATCTTTTTTCTCCTCATTTCTTTGCCCTTTTATGTTAATTCCTTTCTCATTGTAAGTAGTGCCCAAATCTAGAGGCTCTAACACTAACATAATGCTTTGGAAACAGAATTCACTTGCAGGATCAAAATCTGTTAACTAAAGCAAAGAATCTAAAATGGACTCTTCTCCACCTTGAAATTAAACATGGGACACGTGAGAATATATTTGGCATTTCTTCTTGAATTTAAAGCTTAAATAGATCAAACTTATGTCCTAAGAAGCCTCTCCCTCATTTGTCCAAATGGTATGATGACAACCCAAGTAACAGGCCCTAAAGGTGTGTATATATATGCCATCACCCATTTAAATTTGTCATTAATCAATTATTGACAATCATATCCAACATGCATTTACAATATCCAGCTACAACACCACCAAATGCAATTCTCTACAAGCTGACAAAATCCACATTCACAAATTCAAAAACCACCAATAAAATAAAATACAATAATCAAACATTTCTACTAAAAACATGCATTCATCCAACATCATTATACCTCGTCAATAATATCCAATGATCAAAGTAACAAAACATCACAGTACTCCTAAAATAGACACAAACACCAGCAAAACCCAAAAATTAAGCATCAATGATTTAATACTTGCCTTCAATCAAAAATCACAAATATCTATCAGGAAAAAAAATATAAAAGTAAAATGAACCCCATAATTACTCATTCTAGTAAGCACCTGCAATAAATTGATCATCAGTGCCCTCCATGCTCCTTGGCATGCTCCTGGTGCTTAAGGTGGCGGCGTTCCTCAGGGAGTGCAACCAGGTAGGAAAAGATCATTCCACCGTAGCAGACATGGAGGAGCGGCTCAACGGAGTTGGTTTGAATGTACTTGGCATGGTAGTTGTCCAGCCATCTCTGAAATGCATTCTTCAAATAGTTGGTGGAAAGCATCGGCTTCACATGTTCAGGCACCTCCTTCACCTTCAGGCCCTTGATCTCGCTGAAGAATTTCCTCATCGCCATTTGCTACACAGGAACTGCAAAGAACAAAACATTAGAAAAGCCATTTCCCCCAAACACCCCCATTTATGATTTATCACATTACACACTCTAAATTTTTCCCTTATTATTTTATGAAAAAACTTTAAACCCACAAAGAATTTCCATCAAAACAAAACTGAAGAAAGAAACTTTTTCCAACAATAAGAAGCTAGGTCCCTTGTGCCTCAATATAAAACTTTCTCAAAACCTGTCAATTTTTCTTGGGCATAAAAACTTAGTCATAAAAACAATTATACTCTTTCATTTTTACTCCTATTTCCCCATCAATCCAACAAAGAAAAAATCCCCATTTCCCGAAAAATCTAATCCACCAAAAAAAAAAAAAAAAACCCATGTTCATATTCTTCTCTAATTACATTTTTTTTCCCAGCAACCAAAAAAAAACCCATTCTTGGAAAAATCAAACGGGACCCATGTAAAATTTTTCCATATAAAAATAATCTAACCCTTTATTTCTAATTCCATGTCCATTTAACCAAATTGGAATGACAAGCAAATGAATATCTTAAAACATTAGAAAAAGTCCTATCATCTCATACATTAACCAACACCACACATAAACGAAAAACCCTTTAAATCTAAATTGTACTTGTAATGTTTTGCTCTATGAATACCCAATCGGAAAACACCAAACACGATCGAACAAAAGGAATGAATGAGTGAATGGATCTAATCTTAGTGGAAAAAAAAACACACACACACACACATATATATATATATATACAAAGAGAGTTTAGTTACCTTGATGAGAGAGAGAGAGAGAGAGAGAAGGGTTCACTATCACTACTTAGCGAAGAAAGCTCGCAACACCAAACAACAAAAAACAGGTACAGACTACAGAGGTCAAAGAACAATTGCAAATGGAGTTTGTAATGTACAGTACACCACCTATTTCATCCAACGGTCCAGATTTGGCATCTCTATTTACCATATGAATTTATGATTGTATTCGGCTGGTTAAAATGTCTGAAATACCCTTGCCTTGCCTCGGTGGTTTGTGAATTTTTGGCGAATGTATAGCAAAAAAAAAAAAAAAAAAAAAAAAAAAAAAAAAAAAAAAAAAAAATTTTTGATAGGGTATAGCTTAAATTTGGTAAATGAGTAATTCTAAGAATTCAAAAAAAAAAAATTTTGACATATTGGTGGACTCAAATAAAAATCAGTACATTTACAACAAAAATGTAATCAATTTCTCTCTTTTTTTTTTTTTTTTTGGTATATTTAGCATTGCTCTTGCTAAACTGGTAACAAACTTTTTTTCCCCTTCTTCTTATTTATTTTTAATTATATAACATAGGTACTCACATAAAAATAAATAAATAATAAAACATAGTTATAAACACATTATTAGAGGAAAAATGTTATCTCTAAACTAGTTTAGAAGAAAATTCTTCCAACCCACTACGTGGTGAAAACTTTGTTCTTCATTATATATTATACATTTATTCTTCTCAAAGCTGATTTTTTTTTTTTAAGATTTAAATTTAATTATATTACTATTTTAGTACATAAAACATTTGATAAATCTTTTTTAAGAAGCTTTGTGAATAAAATTCGTTTTATGTACAAAATATTGATATTAGATAAGAGTATTAAATCGGATTTTATTTTTTGTTCGTAAATTCGATAGTTATAATGAGGGGGTGATTTGAACCCTAAAAGTCTATGTTAGAAACACTAGAAAGTTAATTTTAATTGGTAAAGTTTCTCATTAACTAATACCTACTTGCAACATTTTCAGACGTATGCTCAACATGCAACATACGCATATTATATTCTAACCAAAAACTAATACATTCTATCTTTTTTTAATAATTCGATAGTTACAATAGAAGAGATAAATTTAAAACCTGGATGCCTTCATTAAAAATACTAGTCATTTGAGGTATAAGGCTGTTGGCTAATACATTCAATCTTATCATTACTATATGATGCCATTCTAAACTATTTGATTCACTTGGCTTTACTACTTCACAAGATAATTTTTCTGCCGATCATTTTCTCTTTCACCTTTTTATGTCGTAACTCCATGTATGAGGGCTCTACTCTTTGAGGCAATAGTTTATGGATGTGAAGCAATGGAATTATTTTTGGTATAAGGATTTTCTTATATAAAATTTGGTAAATCATCAAAAAGTCCATATGACAATAGATCACTTACATTTTATTCGGTTTCATGTTTATAAACTTTGTCTTCTATTTCTTAGAAGTTGATGACCCTATATCTTAGAATGATTGGTCTAGTCATAAGGGCAATGAAAATTATCCTATATGCTAGCTCACAGAATGGGCATCTCACAATTATGCGACCTACAAATGTGGAATTCACATGCTTGTGAGTAACCCACTCTATAAAACGGGCTTAGGAGATACTTTCTCCAAGGTCAGGTTTAAGTACATGTGTTGGTATATTCTTGCTTGGTATAACATGCATCCATATATTATTTTTATTTTTTTAATTAGAAAATGAATTTAATAAATAACACTAATAGAAAAAAAAAAAAATTGAGAATAGAACATGTGACGCTAGGGCTATTGTTACTAAACAAAATACAAACACCCTTTAGATGTTATGGTTGATTACAAAGTCTTCTCTTGCAAATTGGCCATTTTTACTTGAAGATAAGTGCAAGAGTTCAATTTGCAAGAGAAGTGCAAGAGTCATCACGAAATTGAGGGTGGATAGTGAATGTTTGCAATCATCCAACAAGAGATGCAATTAGAATATTTGAAGTGTTTTGCTTAATACCAATTTACCATGGTTTCTGCACTCATCTCTACTTGAAGCAAATCTTAAGTTGATTGTCAAAGTTAACACGTCCCTATATGTTTGGAATGGAGGGCGATGGGGGAGAGGAGTACAACTTGTACAAGTCGTTACCTAATATCCTCTCCTCTTTTCTTCAAATACGCGGGCATCCAAACACAAGGTTTAGAGTCTAAAGTTATGCTATCACCACGTTGAGAATGCCCCCTCCCCCCTCTCCCCCTAACTCATTTCGAATGCCCAATTAAGGAGCTATCATTGTTTGTTTGTTTGTTTGTTTGTTTGTTTGTTTTTTTTTTTTTTTTTTTTTTTTTTGCATGAAATTTCAACCTCAACATATATGTTCTCAATGAGTTTCTTGTATATCTTTATTTTCAATGGTGCCATTATGAGAAATGGCACCATTTGCGTGGATAGCTTTGTTTTTTTCATTTGCTTTTTCATTTCTTTTTGAAGTACTATTTGGGGCAATAGATATGTACTTTTAGATGCTATTAAGGAAAAGGTGGAGCCATATCTCCACAAAGTGTCTATGTATATATGCTAGTCGTTTTCTTTTGATTTGTTGATTTCATTACTTGCCCATCACCTATTCTTCTTTACATTTGAGGCCCTTTATGAACTTTTCAAATATAAATTCCTTGTGCAGGTTTTGAATGTCATCCCTATCAAGGGTGGAGCCCCTCCCAAGTTTGCTCAAAGAACACAGTTGATTACAGACAATTACCAAGTGGTGTGACAAGTTTTTATATGAATCAGCAGTTTTCTTCCATTTTTTTACCTTATTCTCTCAAAAAGTGAGATCTGTGATGCTGGACTTGTTATTTTCACTGATGTGAACCTCATTCTTCTTGGTTGTTGTATATGTGCAACTCATTCTGCATTCCAATTCTGTCAAGTCCAGATTCTGTGAATCTATTTTTTGCCATACAGAGTGTTACAAACCTAAGCAATTTTGTTGAGTTCATCTCCAAATCTTTATTCTTCAAATTATTGTGCCTTCTTCCTTTGTTCAGCTTTGTCCTAAATTTGAATCCTTGTCTATTGCAGCTGACATACTGTGAGTACGATTGAACTAAATAAAAATGCACAAAAGTCGAAACATGGATCCATTTGTTGAATATTAATAATCCTCTTAAAAAGAAAGTATTATCATATGTTACTATGAATGTCAACAATCGATTATCGAAAAAAAAATTGAATGTCAACAATCATTCTATCTACTTCTCAAATGATGTAATTTAGTTATTAAGTTTGTGATGGAATAAAAAAAGTAGTGGTGTTTACATGTATGGGGAAAAGAAAAACTAAAATTACTCAAGTAGTTCATGAATAAGTCTGAGATTGTTCAACAAGAAAATAAACCGAGCTTGGATATAATCTAGCTTGACAATGAGTTTGAGCTTGACTTGTGTTTGAAATAAATATAAATGAACCAATCGTAAATTTTTAATGCTCGATTCAGTTTGACAAGTTTATAGCCTTATTCTTAATACACCGAAAAAATGAGTTTTATTTGACAGAAATTTAAATGCTGTCATGTCATGTGCCCAAATTATAACCAACAAATTCTATACCCCAACACAGAAGGGTTGTTTGCAGTCTTTGGATCCATGGTCGTTTGTTTTTGTTCCTTAAAATGGCAAATGTTACAGTTCACAATGTAGCCTCTCGGCAATGTCTTATATTGCTAGGGGCCATTATAATTTCTAGCTTGCTCCTTGGAATTCTGTTAGCAAAATGGAAATGGAAAGCTCACCGTTGAACTTTGTAAAACTAAGGGGGTGTTTGGTACATGTGTTTGAAAACGTGTGGAAATATGTGTGGGCAAAAAAGTATATAAAAATGCGTATAATGTTGTTTAAAAACTAAAAATGTGTGTTTGAGTGAGTGCACCAAACACCCCCTAAATGTTTTGGACCATTATGATTATTTTTAGTAACTTCTAACATAAGTCAAGAAAGTTCTATTTTTCTTTTATTTTTTTGATGGGAAGAAATTTTTATTCATTAACGCTATATTTGTATCAAAGTAAAATATCTCTTAAAATGGTTCTTAGAATGGTAAAACATGTCACTTTACTCATCATCCAATGTGACAAATGTTTTATGATTCTATGTAAATAAAACATTTATCATGATACACAGCATCCTTAATCCAACATGACAAGATAAATAACCTATAGAAGGATTACATTGGCATCTCAATGTATACCCACTAGGCTCAAGCCGAATACTAAAATGTTTGTGATTTAAACCGAGCCCCCTCCAACATAACTTGACAATTTGTCTAGTGCTACTTCTTTCTTTGCTAATGGTGTTTGCCAATTAGAGTCATACCATGTGATCAACAGTGATAGCTCCTTGTTTCTCAAAAAAAAAAAAAAAAAAAAAAACAAACAAACAAACAAACAAACAAACAAACAATGATAGCTCCTTAATTGGGCATTCGAAATGAGTTAGGGGGAGAGGGGGGAGGGGGCATTCTCAACGTGGTGATAGCATAACTTTAGACTCTAAACCTTGTGTTTGGATGCCCGCGTATTTGAAGAAAAGAGGAGAGGATATTAGGTAACGACTTGTACAAGTTGTACTCCTCTCCCCCATCGCCCTCCATTCCAAACATATAGGGACGTGTTAACTTTGACAATCAACTTAAGATTTGCTTCAAGTAGAGATGAGTGCAGAAACCATGGTAAATTGGTATTAAGCAAAACACTTCAAATATTCTAATTGCATCTCTTGTTGGATGATTGCAAACATTCACTATCCACCCTCAATTTCGTGATGACTCTTGCACTTCTCTTGCAAATTGAACTCTTGCACTTATCTTCAAGTAAAAATGGCCAATTTGCAAGAGAAGACTTTGTAATCAACCATAACATCTAAAGGGTGTTTGTATTTTGTTTAGTAACAATAGCCCTAGCGTCACATGTTCTATTCTCAATTTTTTTTTTTTTCTATTAGTGTTATTTATTAAATTCATTTTCTAATTAAAAAAATAAAAATAATATATGGATGCATGTTATACCAAGCAAGAATATACCAACACATGTACTTAAACCTGACCTTGGAGAAAGTATCTCCTAAGCCCGTTTTATAGAGTGGGTTACTCACAAGCATGTGAATTCCACATTTGTAGGTCGCATAATTGTGAGATGCCCATTCTGTGAGCTAGCATATAGGATAATTTTCATTGCCCTTATGACTAGACCAATCATTCTAAGATATAGGGTCATCAACTTCTAAGAAATAGAAGACAAAGTTTATAAACATGAAACCGAATAAAATGTAAGTGATCTATTGTCATATGGACTTTTTGATGATTTACCAAATTTTATATAAGAAAATCCTTATACCAAAAATAATTCCATTGCTTCACATCCATAAACTATTGCCTCAAAGAGTAGAGCCCTCATACATGGAGTTACGACATAAAAAGGTGAAAGAGAAAATGATCGGCAGAAAAATTATCTTGTGAAGTAGTAAAGCCAAGTGAATCAAATAGTTTAGAATGGCATCATATAGTAATGATAAGATTGAATGTATTAGCCAACAGCCTTATACCTCAAATGACTAGTATTTTTAATGAAGGCATCCAGGTTTTAAATTTATCTCTTCTATTGTAACTATCGAATTATTAAAAAAAGATAGAATGTATTAGTTTTTGGTTAGAATATAATATGCGTATGTTGCATGTTGAGCATACGTCTGAAAATGTTGCAAGTAGGTATTAGTTAATGAGAAACTTTACCAATTAAAATTAACTTTCTAGTGTTTCTAACATAGACTTTTAGGGTTCAAATCACCCCCTCATTATAACTATCGAATTTACGAACAAAAAATAAAATCCGATTTAATACTCTTATCTAATATCAATATTTTGTACATAAAACGAATTTTATTCACAAAGCTTCTTAAAAAAGATTTATCAAATGTTTTATGTACTAAAATAGTAATATAATTAAATTTAAATCTTAAAAAAAAAAAATCAGCTTTGAGAAGAATAAATGTATAATATATAATGAAGAACAAAGTTTTCACCACGTAGTGGGTTGGAAGAATTTTCTTCTAAACTAGTTTAGAGATAACATTTTTCCTCTAATAATGTGTTTATAACTATGTTTTATTATTTATTTATTTTTATGTGAGTACCTATGTTATATAATTAAAAATAAATAAGAAGAAGGGGAAAAAAAGTTTGTTACCAGTTTAGCAAGAGCAATGCTAAATATACCAAAAAAAAAAAAAAAAAGAGAGAAATTGATTACATTTTTGTTGTAAATGTACTGATTTTTATTTGAGTCCACCAATATGTCAAAATTTTTTTTTTTTGAATTCTTAGAATTACTCATTTACCAAATTTAAGCTATACCCTATCAAAAAAAAAAAAAAAAAAAAAAAAAAAAAAAAAAAAAAAAAACTATACATTCGCCAAAAATTCACAAACCACCGAGGCAAGGCAAGGGTATTTCAGACATTTTAACCAGCCGAATACAATCATAAATTCATATGGTAAATAGAGATGCCAAATCTGGACCGTTGGATGAAATAGGTGGTGTACTGTACATTACAAACTCCATTTGCAATTGTTCTTTGACCTCTGTAGTCTGTACCTGTTTTTTGTTGTTTGGTGTTGCGAGCTTTCTTCGCTAAGTAGTGATAGTGAACCCTTCTCTCTCTCTCTCTCTCTCTCATCAAGGTAACTAAACTCTCTTTGTATATATATATATATATGTGTGTGTGTGTGTGTTTTTTTTTCCACTAAGATTAGATCCATTCACTCATTCATTCCTTTTGTTCGATCGTGTTTGGTGTTTTCCGATTGGGTATTCATAGAGCAAAACATTACAAGTACAATTTAGATTTAAAGGGTTTTTCGTTTATGTGTGGTGTTGGTTAATGTATGAGATGATAGGACTTTTTCTAATGTTTTAAGATATTCATTTGCTTGTCATTCCAATTTGGTTAAATGGACATGGAATTAGAAATAAAGGGTTAGATTATTTTTATATGGAAAAATTTTACATGGGTCCCGTTTGATTTTTCCAAGAATGGGTTTTTTTTTGGTTGCTGGGAAAAAAAATGTAATTAGAGAAGAATATGAACA
>NW_027069484.1:1628960-1680459 GCF_002906115.3 Quercus suber
CCCCCCCCCCCCCCCCCCCCCCCCCCCCCCCCCCCCCCACCCCCTTTTTCTCTTGCCTGAGTATGTTCTTCTTCATTTATTAACTTCCTTATTTGGCCATCATGGGAGATAGGCTAGATGTCAAGGATAATTTGTCCAATCTTGTGCATGGGAATTTGAGAGACGGGACTTGGTCAGAAACACAAGCATAATTTCTGCTTGGTTTTTAGTTTTTGAATTAATGGCGAAATATTTTAAACCTGCCATAATTTTTTAAGTTGTATTTAGGTAGTTTTTGGTTGGGGTGATAAGTAGGAGGATGGAAAAAAGGAGAAAGAAAAGTGGGGAGAAAATATCATTTTTGTTGTTTGGTTGAGAATGGAAAAGGGAGTGGAAAATTGGTGGTCTGAGGTATTTTCCACCTGGGCTCACAAAATTTTTTTCTCCTTAAGGATCTATTTAGAATCCGCTTATTTTGTTAAAACTAAAAACTTTTTGCTGAAAGTACTAAGATAAAGGTAAAAGGTTGTTGAAATAGTATAGTAGGGCTCATGAATAGTATTAAAAAGTGTAGTAGGGCCTATGAATAGTAGCAAAAATAAGCTGGAGCCAAACACACACTAAATCGAGGAGAAAAATGGGAGAGAAAAATGTGCATCAAGCTAAAGTAATTTTTATCCTTGCTACAACTACCTGCTCACCCTCTTTTGTCTTATTCAAACTTTGGTTTTAGTGTTTTTGTTTTTTTGTTTTTTTTTTTTTCTTGCATTTCCTATCTAACACTTTTTTTTTCATCCTATCTAACATTCATCTGCTACATAATTTTTCCCCCTAGTTTTATTTTTTAAAATTATTATATTATTTAATAATTATTCTAAAATCTGACTTTAAAAAAAAAAATATTTAACTAATTTTGTTAGCCACATTATTTTTTATTTATAAAAATGAATTGATAGAGAAAGAAGTTAAATTAAGGTAATAATTTTGATGTGTCATTTTTATAATGTGTCAAATTACTTCTTAATTCACTCCAACCAAAAACTACCTTTTTCATCTTCTCATTTATCTTCTCAACCAAAAAAAGGATTTATATTAGTTTTCTATCCTTTCACTTTTTCATCCTCTCAACCAAATACACACGATGAAAAATTAAATATTTTCTATCCTCACTTTTTTATCCTGTTACCATTCTCTTTTTTTTTATAAGTATCCTCGTACCATTCTCTATCCCTCCACTTTTTCATCTTCCCAACCAAACAGAGCCTTTACATGCATTTGGGTGGGTTTTTTTTTTTTTTTTTTTTTTGGGGGGGGTGGGGTGGGAATTATCTGGTTTTTTTTAAAATAAAAGCTAACAATTATCATGGTGATTTAGCATTATAGAAGTAGCAAAGATACTGGTGAGGTTGGTTCCAAGTTGTTAATGCCTTGTATGGCATATGCCATCTTAACATGCAAGCCAATGAGCATTAGCTAGCTAAAATTGCACCTACATTTCCATAAGAATATGTGGAGGATGAGTTCGTGGGCTTGAAACAACCCACTGCATGCATGTAACTTACTAATAAAAAAAAATTACCTTAAATGCACAAGCTACCTGGAATGGGGGTTTTGAACAGTAGCAAAAGACCAAACCTATCATTATCCATTTAAGACAAATTGTAACTGACCTGGTTGCTTTGGAATTTAAACTCATATTAGTTACGTAATAAATTAAGGTCTGATACTCATTGTGAAATTTATACCTGAAAGTAGAAAAGATATACATTACAACTACATAACAAACCAAAATTTCAAATTATACATTACAACTACAACTACAAGATAATTACCAGAATTTCAAATTTATAAGAAAGGTCTAGTTTAACGGAAAAAGTTTAAATCATTTTTACACTAGAATCTTAATATTAAGATTTTTTTTTTCTCTGAAAATTTACCTACATAGTATGTCCATATTATCTGGATTATAAACTTGGAACTGAAGAATAAAAGTGGGTTCAACTTCAGTGATTTGAATCTGACAATAAAACTTTTGCAACCCCAGATTCTGCACAAGAATAGGAGTCTTTGGAATGAATATCCCTGATTGAGATGAAGTTGGTTGGATAGGAAGAAAAAATTCTTTACCCCATTTAGAGATCTGATTTTAAAATGTTAATTTCTTGAAATCGTGCAATTTTAGTGTCTTTGTTTTATTAAGGTAATACTAATAGGGGGGGGGGGGAGATGGGGTAGGAGGGTGGACGAGAAGAGCTAGGAACTCTGAACTCAACAGTCTCAACCAAGCTTTTAATGCCAACCAATTGGATCAGCCACATAGATCATTTCATGCCACCCAGCCCATAGATAGAACTTGAACAGGGAAGAAAGAAAGGTGATGGACACCATAGTCTTAAACAAACATATGTGTGTGTGTAACTAAAGAGTGCCACACCAGAGTCTGCACTATTTATGTAACTGTCCAAATGAGGGTTTGCCTTATATTAGGATAAAATAAGCAATATATTTAAAGAATTAAAAAAAAAAAAAATTGCTATTGATTTTTATATGGGCTTGGATAAAGAATGGAGTGAATTTTGCAACATTTGGCCAAATAAGGAAATTAAAATCAAATCTGGCTTAATAACTTTTCCCAATCCATAATTCGTAGGCTACAACCAATTTGGAAATTTTAACATGCACATATTTAGAAGCTAGCCCCTTACCTTTGGAAACATTCCTACTTTTTTGACGACTTTTAATAAGCTCAACCAATCTAAGCTATAGGTTCTTTGTTTTTTTTTTGGTTAACAAGGTTGTCCAAAGCTCTTCAAGCACTTGAGATATAGTTGTACCACTATGAGGCATAGTTCAATATGTACTAGATTTATTATTTGTTTTAATTTGTAAGTTGTAATCAGCAAGTAATAATATAACTCTTCATTACCTTCCAGGCTTAATTGCAATAAGGATTGAGAAAAATAACCTAAATGGTGCAATTCAGACAGCCTTTATTCCCCATTATGAATTTTTATTTTTGATAAATCCATTATGCATTTGTTGATCAGTATACCAAAACAACTAATTATATTCTTGACAAGAGTTGTATTACCTAATGAATGCCATCAAAGAATTAAAAATCTCTCACCTAATCAAACAATAGCAAACTAGTCTATCATAACTTATTAACTTGATAGAAGGTTTTTAAACCAAAACTAACAAAACCCCTGCCGGCTGTTCCCAAATGAGTAAGGCATGTTGAGCAATCGTACCAGGATCTTTCTACACCTAAGATAAGTGACCCTCAAAATCAGACTAATCAAAAAACAATCCAAAAATCACCCAAGCAACTCACTTTTAAAGCTTCAAAGATTGTATCTTCACGTCATATGGATTTCCCATTCTTCAAGAAAATAAGAGAAAATTTTATTCCTTGTCAAATAATTACCTCTAGAAGGGAAAATTTTGAGATTTTTCTAAAAACAAATTACTGAAAATATATTTTTAACTTTCAAGGGTTAATTTTTTCAATTTACATTTTTACCTAAAGTTAAATGTTTAAATTGGAATCCAAAAAATGGACCAACAAAATGGGACGGGAGATAAAAAAAAAAAAGGACTTTTGCATACAGAAATATCCTAAAGGCTTTATAATGAATAACCATGTCATGTTATGCTTGCCAATGAGCTCTAGCTAAACTAGCACTTCCTCCCCTTATAAGTGCTAGGTGGGGTTGGTAAAGGAGTTGGTTAAAGACCCACTGCATGTGTGTGTAACTTATCAATAATAGTAATACAAAATGTCGTGTTATGCTTCAATTTCAGCTTTAAAATGTCTCCAAACTATTTTTTATCTCAAGAATATTGATACAAGGTTTAAAGTCCATCTTCACGCATAACTACAGATCATGCACATTTGAGTAACTTACTTAAAACCATTATGAAATAACATCATAAATATTGCTTTTTTACCTGTTAATGGTAGGTCTATTTGGAGGTTTTGCTCCAAAGATAGAAAAATCTATTGACATTGGTACTGGTTCATTCCTGCTTGTATTTCCACCAGCTGCCTGTCTCATTTCACCAACATGATCATCAACCTTATCTACTTGGTATGCATTTGCCTCAAAACCATCACGTTCTGGCATCACTCGCCTAGACTTCCTTGGAGGTGATAAGACAGTAGGGCCATCATGTGAATCTGAGGCCCTAGATTCCCTCTTAGGTGCAGGTCTAGGGAGTTTATCCGGGTTTGTAGGTGGAGGCGCAGATGAAAAGTACCTAATAGGAAAATATAGATGAGAGCAGGGAACCAAAACTAACCATGGGTCTCCCAATTGAATGGCAAAGAAAAAGTTACACACCGATGCTCTAATGCCTGTTGCACAGATATCCTAGATTTAGGATCATAAGTAAACATCTTCGATAACAGATCTAGGGCATCATCACTAGCCATTGGAAACAGTGACCGTAAAGTGGGAGAAGGAACGTATTGATACTCCACATAATCAGGAAGGTATACCATATCAGGCCACTGAGAAGGTGTTGGAGTCCCAAATGCAGCAAAGATTTTTCCCAATTGATCAATGTCACTTGAACCCTATGAAACATTAAAAATCAAGCAGATGTGAGAATCAGAAGCACAAGCCTGGATTTCTTTAAATATTGATGGCACATGCAGAGAGTAAAAGCAGACAAGATCAAGCCATGAAAGATATAAAAAGTAATCACTTGAATTAAAAAAGAATAAAATATTTTATAACATAATAACGGAAGTCAAGATAGTCAGAAAACTCAACACTACTAGCCTCAATCCTAACTGATTGTGGCAATGGATCCTTTATCAACTAATTGGAGTTGGCCAGATGTACCTTTGACTGTCTAAGCAATTATACTCCACATCTTCATGTTTATCATATACCCTTTTTACTTCTTGTACGCCCCCATGTTAATTTTAGCCAAATTGGCCAGCAAAGTTGCAAATAAAAGAAGTAATAATCATCAATATGAAAGGAAAATACAGTTCTTCTATAAGTAATCAATTCACTACAAAACAAGATACAAATAGGATACAAGAAGATCTCCAAGAGCTACAATCTAAAATTAAAAAGATAAATGAAATAGAAAAAAGAATGGCATTGGATACTGCCTAAAGCCATCATTGAATCATACAGTATGCAAGCCTTTTGAAGAATTACTAGTGAATCTAGTGCAGTGATCAATTCTGACAACACAAAGACCAAATAGTATCTAATCATCATCCAATACTAGAAAGAGATTGACTATAAGAAAGCAGTTCCTTCAATGTGAACATCAGCTCAAAACACAGCCAAAAAAAAAAAAAATCAGCTCAAAACAACTTGCAAGTAGCACAAATGAACTTATATTTGACAATCCAAACACAATTTGATGTACAAACTTCTCATATTCCCTTCACAAAAATATATTTTAACAGATAAATAAGAGATATTCAATCGGCCACTTTCAAACGATAGTACATGCATGGGAAACACTATCAAAAGATATGAAACTAGCCACAAAGAAATCAGCATAAATGCAAACAACATTATAAGATATGAAACCAAGTGATGCAGGACAAATCAGGGATTTGTCTACTTTTAGTTGTGGTGGACCGTGAATAGTAACCCTAGAAAGAAAGAAGAGAAAATAAAGAAAAGAGAGAAAGAGAAAGAAACAACAAAGGCCATCGTGCCTATTGCTCAAAACACTCAATTTTATTAATCAACTCATTCTACTCCTTTAATACGTTGAGCACCCTATATATAAAGACTCTTACTTGTACTAGTAGCATTACAATTCCTAATAGTACAAGGACTACTATTTAACCCTAATAAATTAAACCAAAGCCCATACATAATGACCCATAATTAAATAAGACTCATTAATAAAACCTATGGCCTATAACTATGGCCCATACCCAACAATTGTAAAATTACTAAAATACCCTTGACTTAAGAATAACCAAATAAAATATTAAAACTTAATTAACTACCATGGACACTTTTTTTTGGGCTTTGGCTTATCCTTAGGCTTCCAAAGAGAATATCCTTTCTTTAACCATGTTATGATTCCGCCATCACCAAGCCACACATATTATCACAAAATACTAGCATAGATGCTAAAGTAAAAGATCTGAACCAACAAAAAATTTTGCAAGAATCAAAGCCACAAGCCAGAACTTGTTAGAATTAGTTTTTTTTTGGATAGGTAAAGAATTTGTTAGAATTAGTATGCATGAAAATTTCAATTTACCTGCAGAAAAGGTCGACGCAGAAGAAGTTCAGCAAATATGCATGCTGCAGCCCAAACATCCACCCCAGAGCCATATTGCTTGGTACCAAACAACAGCTCAGGTGCTCTATACCATCGCGCAAAGACCTATTCATAAGAGTATTGAAGTAGACTTGTTATAATGAATAATTTTAACCATCGAGTGTGCAGACAGGACAGACAGTTGCAATTAAAAAGATTCGGCTTGGGAAGCAAAAGGAAGGGGTAAATTTTACGGCGCTTAGAGAAATTAAACTTCTTAAAGAGCTCAAAGATCCAAATATAATTGAGTTAATCGATGCGTTCCCGCACAAGGGTAATTTGCATCTTGTGTTTGAGTTCATGGAGACAGACCTTGAAGCTGTTATCCGTGACCGGAATATATTTCTATCTCCAGCTGACATAAAATCATACCTTCAAATGACACTCAAAGGACTTGCTATTTGTCACAAGAAATGGGTTTTACATAGGTATTTTTTTTGTGCTGACAAGCTTATTTGTAATGTTGTTTACCTCTTGGCAGGATTTGTCTAAGGTGTGTGTCTTCTATTTGACAGGGATATGAAACCAAACAACTTGTTGATAGGATCTAATGGACAGCTCAAACTTGCAGATTTTGGTTTAGCACGAATATTTGGGAGCCCAGATCGCAAGTTTACTCACCAGGTTTGCTTCTCAATGTATAATTGCATGGTGATTTCCTTAATTGTTCAAGCTCTAGTATCATGAGTTCGAGATCTTTTGGGATGAATTTGTTACTAGCCCTTCAGGTACTGCCTTTGTTGAAAGAAATCATATTTGGTGTGGTGCTTAAATAATTGTGAAGTTAGCTGCAGTAGGTGACGAACTTTTCCTGCTTCTAATATTGAACATTTTTCGATTGAAAGTTGGCTGTGTTCTTCTTTTGTTCATTTGAGGGATTCAAAGCAAGTTTTTGATGTGTTCACATGACATGAAAGCTGTGGTCAATAAAACATTATTAGATTTTTTTAAATATCTAAGTAACAATAATGCGCTAATACTGTTATTATTATTAACTGTTACAACCTTTTCCCCCTTTTTGTTAAATTACTTTTTTCCTTATTGCTATATTATGGACATTGTGCTGATAGTTGTTTTATTGTATTATTGTTGTTGTGGGTAATATTATTAGTGTTGTTGTATATGCCACTGGTATGATCAAGTTTGTGGGGAGAAAAGAGTTGATTGTTTGGGAAGTGGGAACTACAAGTAGTATGCTCATACATTGCATGGGCTAACTAAAATTCATAGGTAAAATAAGAATAGATTTCATATATTTCATAAAAATTGCAGAATTAAAAAGTTTAATCTACTTTATGGTGTGGTGAAACTCTTTTGGGATAAAATGTCTTATTTGTATAAAATTAAGGGGTAAGGACTGTCCACATGGCATAAAGGGGGGGGGGGGGGGAAGAGGAGGAAATATATAAAGAAAAAAGGAGAAGACATCCACTTGATGCAATCATAACATGTCGGACACAACTTTATTATATTGTATATGATTTTGCCATCAGACTAGCTTTCACTAGTTCTCTTATTCAGACATGAGCTTCATTGGTTGTAGGGGTGTCAATTCGGGTTAGCGTGTCGGGTTCGTGTCGTGTCGAGGTAGGGGTATTCGACTAAATAGCTCAACCCTAACCCAACCCATTTAATAATCGTGTCATGATCCTTCAACCCTAACCCGACCTGTTAATAAAGCGGGTTGACCTGACCCAACCCATTTAACACGCTTAATAAACGAGTTGTCTTGGGTTGACACGAATGTAACACAGTCCATTTCAACCTACATAATATTAAATATAACATCTATCTAGAAATAATTATTTTTACATTCTAAAAAGCAGTGCATACACTTCAAGTTTTCAACCCACATTCAAAATAATCTAATTCAACAAAAATATAACATTCATCTAGTAATAAGTTCTTTACATTCCAAAAGAAGTGCATACACTTCAATTCAAATTCAAAATAACAAAGTTTCAGAAAATAAAATAACATAGTTCAACAAAAATATAATATTCTTGGAACTCGCCAAATGTTAAGTATCAATATTGAAAGAATTTGAGCAAACAGTAGACTAATCCTGACTATGACCACGATCATCATCCATAGATTCTTTGTTGATGTCTGAATTCATAACATCTTCCACAAGCTCATCCAATTTCATTTGTGTAAGTTCTATGCCACCAAAAAAAAAAAACAAAGAAGAAGAAGAAGAAGAAGAAGAAAAGTATTAGTAGTTCTAAGGTCTGTAAATTTTCAATTTCCAACTATATTCCTTGTAAATTTTTGTAATTACTTACTTTTCTTTTTAAATTTAAAACATATGTTGGATATAAAAGGTATTTGACAAATCTAAAATAAAATAAATATTTATTTGTTATATGAGTTAAACGGGTTGTGTTAAGTGGGTCATTTCGGGTTGACACAAATAAATTGGCTTGTCAAACGTGTCTATTGCGGGTTACGCGGGTTGACCCGTTTATGACCCGTTTCTTATCGTGTCGTTTTCGGGTTGACCCGTTTATGACCCAAACCCATTAAGGCCCAACCCTAACCCGAAAAAACCCGTGTCGGGTTCGTGTCGTGTTCGCGAGTTGAGTCGAACATTGACACCCCTAATTGGTTGTATGTTAGGGATGAGTAGAACTATGATCTTGTACAATTTATTTTGAAACATCTGTTTTACAATGTCTAAGTCACCAACCCACCCACACCCCCCCCCCACCCCCCGGGGCCTTGTTTTATAAGTTTTTTACCTGCTATAAAGATGAAAACTATGCATTTTTGTGATTTACCTCTAATTTTGAAATCTAATGTAATAAATCTAAGCCAAATGTATTTTTAACATATTCTCTCTAAAACCCAACCTACACCAAAAACCATAATTGCACATTGCTTGCTTAATGTAAAACACTGTCAATGAGCCCCAGCTCAAACAGAAACAAGTTCAAGACTCAATGGATGCATGCATAACTTCAGAATGAAAATTCGTAAAATAATACAAAACTAACTTCAACCCAACAAATTAGAAGTTTTAAGTAAACAATTTTGACTGTCTAATTGTCAATTCAGCTCCTAAAGAACATATATATATCTCCAAAATTAATTATTAAGCTTTCACCAAATAAATTATTTTTTCTCTCGATCTGGGTTTTTTTTTTTTTTTTTGCCCCCACACCCAAAATACAATCTAACTTAAAATTTCAAAACTTATATAAAAAAATAAAAAAATAAAAATTCAACCAGCATAAAACCACAAAATCTCGCAAATCTCTTTTTCTTGAACTACTTTCAGCTATCAAACCAAACTTTCAGAACTCAAAATTTTCATTTTTCCAAAAATTTATAAAAAAAAAATCTCAGAAACCAAAAAGAGAATAACTAAAATTCTTCAGCACAGACAGTTCTTAAACCTAACCAAAAAAAAAAAAAAAAGGAAAGAAAGAAGAAATTACTAGAGAGAGAAAGTACTACCTTAGTATCAATGGCTTTAAAGACGACACCATAGGTACCTTCTCCGAGAACTTCGCGCTTCAGATACCTATCGGCGACTTTCTTAGAGAAATCGAGCTCCGTCATTTTTATTTTTATTTTTTTTAAATTCTGAGTTTCGAATTTTTTATTTTATTTTTTATTTTTTTTGGTATGTATTTTGGAAAACTAGTTTTGTGGGGCTCAAATTTGAGAACTTTCTAGGTGGATCGTCATTTTCTCGCAAAATCCGAGAAAGTTAGGGTTCCGATTACGGGCCTTTAGAGTGAGAGAAAAAAAGCCGTTGAAGGCTTAGAGAGAGAGAGAGAGACAGAGAAGAGTAAAGCTAACGTCTATTGTCTATTTATGGTTTTCTAAGGATATTTTGGTAATAGTGACAACTCTTTGCTCCTTTATTTATATATATATATATATATGTTCTTTTTTATTTTGTGATAAATCATTATCATGGAAAAAAGAGTTCCTTTAAAAAAAAAAAAAAAAATAGTGTTCGACATTTCTTCACGTGAAAATGGCCAATTTTCACCATTTTTAAAACTTGCCGCAAAAAAATACTGTTTCAGAACTAAATAAGGAAATACTATTTTTTTTAGAATTTGAGTTTCAGAAACTTGAGTTCCAAATGGTTCTCAAGTTTATGAAACTCAAATTCTTCATCAGTTCTGCCACGGTGGCACTAATGAATTAGAATTTGTGTGATTAAAAAAAATTACATGGTACTCGAGCTGGTTAAACTCAAGTCTCATGCAACACAGTACTCGAGTATACCAGACTCGAGTATCTTTTATAAACAGAAGCTCTTATATTATATTTCTACGGTACTTGAGTTTACTAAACTCGAATACCCTGTAACTTTTTTTTTTTGGGGATAATCAACAAATAAAAATTGTAAGGTTGGGATTTGTGGCCCAAGCCCAAAACAATTAATTTGTAGAGTATGGGTGAAAGAGTTAGGTTAAGTATGGGATTAACAACAACGAATCACAACTTTCAAGCACAAGCCAACATAAATCTACACGTAAAGAGTGAATATCCGAAGAGTTATATTATTGATTATCTGATAAACACAGATCTTAGGGTTACAGTCAAGTTTCCTCTTCTTCCTCTTTTTTCTTCCCTTTATGTTAGGAGCCTCTTGCCTTTATATAACCCCCCTTCTCTTCATCTCCATCGTCCACTTGTATCTCATCCGTGAACCTACTTGAGTACGTGTCACGTCAAGCATCTTCTTTAGCTCTGTGTGAGTGGCAGTAGGTTAGGATACACTGTTTAGGGGTCTTCTCCACATAAATGCAGCCAGAAAAGTTGCTGTAGAGTATTAAATACGATGGTAGCAGCTTTCCCTTTAGATATTTCTTCATCCTTATCGTTTCCCAGCATACTCAGAACTTATCTTGATTAGGTGGAGTCCTCGGAAGATCATTTTGACCTTTTATACGCTTAATTGATTTATAATATTCGCGTCAGAGAATTATAACCTCTTCGGACAGGAGATGTCCTCTTCGGATTGTAATCATTCTTCTTTCTGAGGGTCCCACTTCCAGATGGGCCCTGCCCTTACTATCTCCTTCTTCTCGATCGCACAATAGCTCTCATATAGGCTCTCGGCTCACTACGTTGGACTGGGCCCTTCCCCCCCCCCCCCACCACAAAAATAAACATAAAAATAAGTAGTTTTTTTATGTTTTTATTTGTTTAAACTACGTTGGACTGGGCCCTTCCCCCCCCCCCCCACCACAAAAATAAACATAAAAATAAGTAGTTTTTTTATGTTTTTATTTGTTTAAATAGAAGCATTGTAAAATATAGAAATTTTAATTTCAAAATATGAATTAATTTTCTATATTAATTAAAATTTTTTATTGTTTTTTCATAAAAATTGTTTACTGTTTTTTGCAAAAATTATTTCTACGATTTTGCATAAAATTATTTTTTGTTCAGCATTATTTAAAAAATTGTTCACTTTCTTTTCTGCTTAAATTATTTTTTGTTCACTATTTAAAAAATTGTTCATTGTTTTCTCATAAAACACCTACTGAAATCGTATTTTTTAAATTTAAATGTCAAATCTGAATACTTTTTCATGCTTAGATTTCACAATAAACGAAATTGTTTTTCTACATTGATAAAATCTATTTCTACATTAATAAAATTTGCTCTTTGCACATCATGTTTACTGTATATTCGAAACTGCTTACTACATTCATAAAATCTATTTTCTGCATTAATTAAAAATGTTCATTGTTTTTTCATAAAAATTGTTTACTGTTTTCTGTATAAACTATTTCTATGATTTTGCATAAAATTATTTTCTGTTCAGCATTATTTAAAAAATTGTTCACTCTCTTTTCTGCATAAATTATTTTCTTCTCATTATTTAAAAAATTCTTCACTGTTTTCTCATAAAATTGAAATGAAAATTGGGTTTTCTAAATTTAAACGCCAAATCTAAATGCTTTTTCATGTTTGAATTTCACAAATAATCAAAATTGTTTTTCTGCAATGATAAAACCTGTTTCAACATTAATAAAATTTGCTCTCTGCACATCATGTTTATTGTATATTTGAATCTGCTTACTGCATTCATAAAATTTGTTTTCTGCATTAATAAAAACTGTTCATTTTTTTCTCATAAAAATTGTTCACCGTTTTCTGCATAAACTATTTTTATGATTTTGCATAATATTATTTTCTATTCAGCATTATTTAAAAAATTGTTCACTCTCTTTTCTATGTAAATTATTTTTTGTTCGCTATTTAAAAAAATTGTTCACTGTTTTCTCATAAAACACCTACTGAAATCGTGTTTTCTAAATTTAAACGTCAAATCTGAATGTTTTTTCATATTTGAATTTCACAATAATCGAAATTGTTTTTCTACACTGATAAAATATGTTTCTACATTAATAAAATTTGCTCTTTGCACATCATGTTTACTGTATATTCGAATCTGCTTACTGCATTCATAAAATCTGTTTTCTATATTAATTAAAAATGTTCATTGTTTTCTCATAAAAATTTTTTACTATTTTCTGCATAAACTATTTCTACGATTTTGCATAAAATTATTTTTTGTTCAACATTATTTAAAAAATTGTTCACTCTCTTTTCTGCGTAAATTATTTTTTGTTCACTATTTAAAAAATTGTTCACTGTTTTCTCATAAAGTTAAAATGAAAATTGAAGAACATACCAAATTGAGTAAACTCAATGGAAAATTAATTACATTAGATATACAGATCGTCCAAATTTATTTCCAAATTTGAAGTCGTCAATTGTACAAAATCGTGAAAATTCAATTTAAAACTATTTACTAATGTACTAATCATCCTGATTTGATGAAAATTTCAAAATTGTTGAACGTACAAAATCATGAAATCTTAATGGAAAATCGAAATTGTTGAACGTACCAAATCGTGAAAATTCAATGGAAAGTTGTGTTCATTAGATATACAAATATTCCGAACTTGTTGAGAAATTTGATTTTGTTAGGACATATGTGTTTCACATGTTTAAGAGCATATGTCACTAATTTATGTAATTGGCTAATCCTTAGACAAAATACACTTTACTTGTATTTGGGTAGATCTAGGATGTGCTTAATACTTCAAGAAATAAGATTTCAAGATCAAGTGTTAAAGCCATGCAAGTCTGTCCAAGATTTAAGCTGAAAATACTGTTCATTAAAACTCAACAGCTAGCTCGACAAATTTTCAGGTCTGTTTTTCATCTAATCCGTGGTTATGTATTTGGGTTTTCTTTTCTCACAACCCTAGACATTTAAAAAGACTATTTTAAGGGATGTCAAAGGTGACACAAGTTGCACAAGTATTGAGCAAAGTTTGTTCAAGCAAATTGTGACAGGAAACAAAGTTTTGCCCTAGTTCATCTCTCTTATGAAGAAGCTGCTATGTTTGTGCACCGAAAGGTTTTGTAATCAAGCATCTTCTGATCTTCATCGTGTAGATGAACTGAAAAACTTTGTAGCCAACAACCTTCTCTAGTTGGTGATTGAAGTCACATACTAGGATCTGCGCAATTGGTTAATCACGTACTAGGAGTCGTGCATTGAAAGGAGAGATTGTCATTACCGAACAAATCCAATTAGGTATTAGAATAAGAGTTCCACTGTAAGTTGGTAGAAGGTACTGGAATTTTTTTACTTGTAACCGCTTATTTTGGTAATAGTAGATTCTCAGGAGTGGCAATCTTAAAATCACCCGGTCGAGTTTTTGCCATGTTGGTTTTTCCCAATTGAAAACAAATTACCATGTCAATTTAATTTTCATTGCACTTAGTTTAATTGGTGATTTGTTTGTGCTACCACGCGCTTTACATGTTAATTTGATTAATTAATAAACTTGGCTAATTAATCAATTAATTAATCACTAGGAGTCAATACGTTTTTAGCCTATCAGATTTCGTTGAAAGTATAAAATCATGAAAATTCAAAAGAAAATTGTGTACATTAGATGTACAGATCGTTCGAATTAGTAAAAAACAAAATTTATTTGTTGAGTGTATAAAATCTTGAAAGTACAAAATAAAATTGTGTAAATTAGATGTAAAGATAGTCTGAATTTGTTGAAAAGTTTGGATTTGTTAAATGTATAAAATCGTGAAAATTAAATGGAAAATTGTGTTCTAATGTATTGATCATCCGAATTTGTTGAAAAATTCGAAATTGTTGAATGAACAAAATCATGTAAACTCAATGGAAAATCAAAGAACGTACCAAATCGTTGAGCAGCACTACAAACATCAGTGTAGTAATGATGGACAGCTCACCCCAAAATTGATGCATAAACTTTCTAGGGATGCTTTGCATCCTTGAAAATGGTGCATTACAAAGGGTTGCATATCTGTGTATTCACGTAAGTGTGGATGAGTACTTCTGGTCAGGGCTCAACAGTACCGAGCTGTAGAGCAGCACATGTAGAACTGTTTATTATCTTTAGTTATTTTCACGGATGCTAGTCAAAACACTTTTCCCATAATCTGTGACTACCGGTTAGAAGTAATAACACATGGATACTTCTGGTTATGGCTCAACAGTGTTGAGCTGTTTATTATCTTTGGTCATTTTCAAGAATGCTAGTCAAAACGCTTTTCCTATAATCCGTGACTACTGGTTAGAAGTAATAGCACATGGTAAAGCCATCATGAACCCCGAAACTGAGCTGTCAAACAATCACATCTCATAAATATGTACATTAAAAGCATCACTTTGCTCTTAGAACCATCACTCTTACACATTAAGTAGCCTCACAACCTGAAACACTGAAATATCTCTTGTAATTGTAGCCAATTACTGTTACGCTACAGATTTTGAATACAAATTTTACTCGACTATTCGATCAAACATCGTGGACATATACGTTTGATTATAGGAGCTAATGGTGGACACAGCTCACCCCAAAAATTGGTGCATACACTTTCTAAGGATGCTTTTGCATCCTTGAAACCGGTGCATTGTAAAGGGTTGCATATCTGTGTATTCACGTGGCGAGTCCTTGCTTTAGGAGCCATATGGTTTTTTTGTGAAAGAGTGGTTGGTCTGTGTGGTTTGGATGAGTCTGTATGTATTGAATCTATTAAATTTTGCTACAAGTAATGTACAATAAATCTAATTTGGGTGATAAGTGTTATGTGTGTAACATTTCAGGATTAAAACTTTCACTAGTATCTTTTATAAATTTAAGCAATATAAAACATGTCATCCACACTTTAAGGGTATCATTTGATTCATTTCTTTTGAACGGTTTTTTAGACCCCTTAAACACACAGATTGCGTAGCGTAGATTAATTAGCCAAGTTGTTACTTAGTCAAATTAAGCAATTCTAGGTTAAAACAATCCAAACAATCATATCAAGAATATAAAGCAGCGGAAAATAAATAACACAAGATATGATCACCCAGGAAACCACACGGTAAAAACCTGGGGAGGATTTGACCCACCAATCCTCAAGGCTAACCTGAATTCACTATGAAAGAATTGAAGTTCGTACAAAAGGACTACAAGCTCCCCGCTCGACTTCCTAATGCTACCCACCAGTAGAACTTCCTGACACGACCACGCGCAGGCTCCGAATCCACGGACTACTTCTTTCTTGAATTCTTCAATCAGCTACAAGCTCCCCGCTTGCTTTTCTTTTAAGTTCCAATGGTTGCAACAGTAATGATCTTCAAGATGTTGAAATAATCTCCACCATGAAAACCCTAAGTTTTGTGTAAAGGAAAGCTCCTCAAAGATCTCACACGAGATTCACACAAAACAGCAATGTATGAGCAACAATACAATATGGACAACCTTCAAAAACGTGGCTAGGGTTTTATTTATATACCTAGGGTAAAAACATAAAACCCTAAACGTTTAATGAAGTAGGGCTGAGTTGGAAATTCTGCAGAAAATTCAACCTGTGCGATTTTCGATCGATCGAGTCTATTCTTCGATCGATCGAGCCAGGCCGAGAGTCCCAAGTACTTCTGCAGCCACTCGATTCCAACTTTACAATATTAAACCAACTTTGAGCAAGTCTAAATAAGACACCATACAATGTTTTGATCATGGTTTGCCAACATTACAAATTAGAGTTCTAAATACATAAAATCCTAAGACCTTAGAACCTAACAAACTCCCCCTTTGGCAATCCGTGACAAAACCCTAATTAACAGCTCAAAGTTTTACAAATAAAAAGCCCTTTACAAAGATAATGCTCATAAAATTCAATTCAGCCTAACTACTATCCATAGTTGCAAGTGTAGACAGCAGCTTAGTTGAATCAACCTGTATAATCCTGAAATACTCAACAAACGCATAAACGCATGTGTGACAGTAAAGAGTAAAACAACAGGTATAACATTCTTGTAAGATCCACACAACACAAAATAAAGACATATAAAAATGAACAAGTCATAAATATAAATCAATACGCAGTGAATCATAAAGCAACAAGAATCAATAAAAAATATCATGTATATCAATCAATGTTACTCCCCCTAACATGAATATCCCCAAAAATGATATACAAAGTGAAGCACATAGATACAATCTAAAACTCCACAAGCTCCTCTAAAACAAAAAAAATCTCCCCCTAACAACAAAAACTCTACTACAAGTCAAAACTCCACTCCCCCTTTTTGTGACGGAATGCCAAAGGGCAATCACAAGTCGCCATCAAAAGGAGGTGGTGAGGGTGAATGAAGACGCGCAAGATCAGCTCGGAGAGCACGCATCTCATCCAGCAAGTCCACCAAAATCTGACCATGAGCCTGCTGAACAGTCATGACAGTCTCCAAAGTACGACGAACATCAAAGTCGGCCGAAGGAGGTGGAGGAACATCAGCAGCAGCATCATCATCACCAACAGGAATAGGAATATCCTCACCAGCCATACCTGCAGAAGAAGAAGGAGGAGGTGCACTACTAGAGGGCTCAGATCTAGGGTGTTTAGAACCAGCTCGAAGATGAGCGGCCCTCTGTCTAAGAAAAGACGCACCTAAAGGTCCTATCACATGGACGGGCTCAGAGGAAGGAAAGTCACTAAGACCAAGAAAGAGAAGAATCCTATGAATGAAAATAGGATGAACAAGAGCATGAGCAGTAGATGAACTCCTATAAACTTCGTTCAAAGAACGAAGAAAAAGATGGGGAAAACTAATAGGAGCATCAGTAACAAGAGCGTACAGAAAAACACACCTCTCAAGAGGAATGGTGTGAACATGGGAAATAGGCCAGATCGAATGACAAGCTATCCGAAAGAACAGATAGTGCAACCCAGAGAGCTCAGCAGAAGTGATCCGAGGATCAGAACCCCACTGGACAGTAGTACCAGTGACGTATGACAAAACATCGCTAATCTCGGGAGACTCATCATAAGGATAGACAGGATGCTGGACCAAAGGTACCCCTAGAGCATCAGCCACTACCCGAGGAGTAATGGTGTACTCTACGCCTCGTATCCAACTCTTAACTAGAGTGTTGGAATCATAGACGCGGATAGAGATGTTCGAATAGAACTCTCTAATCAAGGCAGAAGGTGGAGGAGGATCAGAAACATCCACCAAGGGTAACCAACCCCGACGCTCAAAATTTGCCCTAATGGCAGGATCAAGCTCATCTAACAGCACAGAACGCTCAGCCCAAATCTTTCTCTTAACGGTCAGTTTCTCAAAAGTCTCTTGGTTTTCCTCACTCGGAAACCTCTCACTATCAAAGGATGGAGGGGGTGAAGGAGAAGGTGAGGGAACACTCCTACGGGCTCTAGTTTTCCTAGGCATAGTGCTAAGGAAAGGACAGAGACACAAAGAGAAAAACACAAAGAAACAAGAGAAAACAAAACCAAGGGCAGACTGCAAATTAGCACAATAAATAATATAGAACAAAAATCTATATGATGCATGAACAATAACATGTTGTGATGCATGATCTAAATGCAGTGACAAATTAAGTTTAATTGAGAGTAATTGGACAAAATTGGCTTGAACAAGGAATTTCTATCAAAAATCCCAAAATTTGAAAAATCACTTGAAAATTTTGCAACAAATTGATGAATTAAGCATTACAAAACACAGCACATAGATTATAATGCTTAATTACACCAACACAACAAGCCAATTTCATCAAATTCTATCCAATTTAACAAAAGCCCCAATTCGGATCAAGAACAAACCCTAGAATTTTCAATTTTTCACAAAACACAAAATTGATCAAATTAACCACCAAGGATCATTAATATAATGTGTCCCCACAAAAACCCAATGATCAATTTCATAAAATAAGGTTTGAATCAACAGAAAATCCAAAAAGAATCAAGTCCGAAAATTACCCTTAAATGCATGGATTTATGCATGAAATAATGAAAATAACATCAAAAGGAAGGGCAAAAGAGTCTTACCGGCTTGAGGAAAGAGAGATTTTGCAAAAACAACGGAGGAAAACGACAAAAATCCTGAGGTGTGGAGCCTTGCCAACGCGGAGAGAGAGAAAAGTTTGAAAAAAATTTTGAATAGAACCTTTGAAAAAGTCAGAACTGAACTTTTAAAAAGCTTTTCCACGATATTCGATCGATCGAAAATTACATTCGATCGATCGAAAAGCACAGTCATTTTAAGACAAATGAGAGCACTTTTTCGATTGATCGAAAAACAGGTTGGATCGATCGAAATGGGCAGAGGCTCACTAAATTTTGGAAAAATCACAGTTTTTGAAAGACACAAGCCGAATTTTGAAAATAACTCCTCAAAGCATTAAATTGAAGAAACAAAATGCATGAGTATGAGATGGAATGCTTTTTCAAAAACCCAAAATTTTGAACCCAATATTCTTAAACAAATTGCAATCAAACTCCCATTGAATTTTCTCAAGCAACAAATATGTTGTGCATAAATCTCAAGATATTTTCAAACTTGGTTGGTCAGACCAAAAACACACACTAGCATGTACAGTGTTTAACAAAGAGTAACTTGTGTCGTGTGTGATACTAGCAAAAACTTGAGATACATGTGAGGTGATATGTGAATAGCAATCAATCACAAAGTCTACAAAATTCATCACATAGAATTCAAAAGAGACTATCACCTAAAGAGTTACATCCTATAACTCCCACATCTCCTAGAACAAAAGCTTGCAATCATGTAAGTTTCTTGTATTTTTGCCTCTTATTTGCATGAGATGGCATTCAGCCTAATAGTACACACCGGTTTGAATTAAGTGAATTGGCATCAAGCCTAATAGTACACACCAGTTTTAATTTATTTTGAGGCTACACCTTATGTTCTTTTTGTGCATGTGCTACACTTTCTCGAGCACAGAATCTTATGATATGCACTAAGGTGTTCATGATTGGCTAGTGAACAGTGGTGAGATGGTTATTTATGCCTTTCTCAAAAGGATCAAGTCCGACAGTCAAATAACATGTGACTTCAAGATTAAGACAAAGTGATAAACACCATAAACATCTTTCCCACACAACATGCACTACAAAGCTCAAACTAGTAAAGTGCAATAAAGTAAGCTCATCCAAGTTAAACAAGGTACATAAGACATGTTATGTGTAAATAAATTGACCAACCTTGTTTTTCAAAAATCAAGAACAATATGTTCAACATAAATTTTGCTTCCTCCTTTTCCCTTTTTTTTTTTTTTTTTTTTTTTTTTTTTTATTTAAAGGAAAACAAATAAATCCTAGAATGAAATGCATGAATGTAATGCAATGCAAGTCCTAGAACAAAGAAAACACAAAAAAAAAAAAAAACAATGGTCACAAAAGAATAGAGCAATGAAGCACAAGGACCATGTCAGAAAGACTCAAGTATTTCGAGTCTTTTGCATCCAAAACTTTTTAGATGCACCATGAGCATTGGAGTTCTTATTCACATTTGAGTGATTCCCAACTCCATGATTGGAATAAAGGTTTAACACCTTTACCAATTCACCAATTAATGCCATAGGATCTTGTGCTTGAGGCACAGGCACTTTTGGTTTATTTGCTCTCTTATCAGCTTGAAGCTTGTAACAGTTAGGACGAATATGTCCAGACTTACCACAATAATGACAAACCCACGCAGGTTTACCATGCATCTTGTCCTTAGATTTGGTAGGCTCCTTAGGTTTAGATTCTCTTAAGTCTACCCTAGTCTTCTTAGGTGGTGAAACTTCTACAGGTTTAACTACCTCACTCACAGGTGGTTTGACAGTATCACTCACAACCTCACTCACAGAAGGTCCAGAAGAAGAAGAAGGAACAAAAGTAGTGGAATGTGGTCCAGTATCAAAGATGCTTTCAACATATCCTAACCCAGTTTTATCAGAAGGATACTTTTGAACATTCAGCATGTGATCAAGTTTAGAACTAGCAGATCTAGCAACAGATAAATCATGTTCCAAAGTTCTAACTTTATCAAGCAAAAGCATATTCTCAGATTTAACATTATTCAAAAGTTCATTTGCATCAAACAGTTTAACAAGCAAATTTCTCTTTTCAAGCTCAAGAGAATCAATTTTCTTTAGGCCAAGATCAACTTTCATAGCATCCTTTGCAGCAATTTTGCAAAGTTTGTTATAGGCCTCTTGAAGATCTGCATCTTCAGAGAGTTCCCCATCAGAAGGGTTCTCTTCAGCAGATATGCCTTCATTGACTATAGCAGTAGCCGTGAAAGCAATGAAGTTTCCATCCTCGTCACCACCGGACTCATCATCAGAAACCTCATTATCACTAAGGGTTACAGCCATAGCTTTACCCTTAGTCCTTAAGAATGTAGGACATTCAGATTTCACATGACCATACCCTTGACAGCCAAAACACTGAGGACCCAAAGAGTTATTAGAAGATTGACCAGAATTTTCTCTAGGTTTTTCAAAATTGTTAACCTTAGTGGGATCATTCTTCCTAAAATTTCTAGGTTCAGCAGTGTAAGTACCTCTTGCCTTTCTATTTGTATTCCTAAGAAAGTTCTTAAAGTTTTTGGCAAGATAGGCAATCTCTGTAGCAGAGAGCTCATCATCAAATCCACCACCATCAACATCATCAACTGACTTAAGAGCCATTGATTTGGATTTGTTCACTTTAGGTAGGTCAGACTCATAGGATTGAAGAGATCCTACAAGCTCATCAACAGGGATGGAGTCCACATCCTTGCTTTCAGTTATGGCAGTCACTTTGGGTCTAAAGTCTTCAGTTAAAGATCTAAGAATCTTCCTAACAATCTTAGGTTGATCATAGATTTCACCCAAATTAAAAGCAGAATTAACAATATCATTCAGTTTGGCATAAAATTCATCAAAGGATTCATCATCAGACATCCTAATGTTTTCAAACCTAGAAGTTAATTGCTGCAGTTTGTTTATCTTAACTGCCTTTGTGCCTTCATGCACAGTTTGGAGGATTTTCCAAGCAGTATGAGCAACCTCAACATTAGAGATTCTCTTAAATTCCTCCATAGAAACAGCATTAAAGATAGCATTCATAGCTTTGCTATTGAAGCTTGCTGCTTCTTTTTCAGAAGTTTGCCACTCACTCACAGGAGTAGCGGGCTTCTCCCATCCGTATTCAACGGAATTCCAAACCCTTTCATCAATGGATTTCAGGAATGCTTTCATCCTTACTTTCCAATAGGCATAGTTGTTCCCATCAAAATGAGGAGGAACAAACAGAGAGTGTCCATGCTCCATGACAACAGGGGTCAAGGATCAGCTCAGAGATTAAAAATCTCAAACAAAAAGAGCTACCAGCTCTGATACCACTTGAACGGTTTTAGACCCCTTAAACACACAGATTGCGTAGCCTAGATTAATTAGCCAAGTTGTTACTTAGTCAAATTAAGCAATTCTAGGTTAAAACAATCCAAACAATCATATCAAGATATAATGCAGCGGAAAATAAATAACACAAGATATGATCACCCAGGAAACCACACGGTAAAAACCTGGGGAGGATTTGACCCACCGATCCTCAAGGCTAACCTGAATTCACTATGAAAGAATTGAAGTTCGTACAAAAGGACTACAAGCTCCCCGCTCGACTTCCTAATGCTACCCACCAGTAGAACTTCCTGACACGACCACGCGCAGGCTCCGAATCCACGGACTACTTCTTTCTTGAATTCCTCAATCAGCTACAAGCTCCCCGCTTGCTTTTCTTTTAAGTTCCAATGGTTGCAACAGTAATGATCTTCAAGATGTTGAAATCATCTCCACCATGAAAACCCTAAGTTTTGTGTAAAGGAAAGCTCCTCAAAGATCTCACACGAGATTCACACAAAACAGCAATGTATGAGCAACAATACAATATGGACAACCTTCAAAAACGTGGCTAGGGTTTTATTTATATACCTAGGGTAAAAACATAAAACCCTAAACGTTTAATGAAGTAGGGCTGAGTTGGAAATTCTGCAGAAAATTCAACCTGTGCGATTTTCGATCGATCGAGTCTATTCTTCGATCGATCGAGCCAGGCCGAAAGTCCCAAGTACTTCTGCAGCCACTCGATTCCAACTTTACAATATTAAACCAACTTTGAGCAAGTCTAAATAAGACTAAATACAATGTTTTGATCATGGTTTGCCAACATTACAAATTAGAGTTCTAAATACATAAAATCCTAAGACCTTAGAACCTAACATCTTTCAATTTAAATTTTGAACGAATCCTTCTATATATATATATATATATAGTTTGATAGATAGTTTGATAGCCATCCAAACGCAACACAAAACAAATATCTTTTTTTTTTTTAATGAAAAACAAAAATCTTTTAAATATCATAGGACATTTCACTTTTGTTATGTTTTTAGTTGATACCACTTCTATTTCTTGCAAAGTGACATTGTCTCCTAGTTCTTGTTCCACGTGTAATCAACTTGTACTTTTGATTGGAAGATTACTGTATAAATTAAGCCTATGTGAGTGGACTCTAATTAGACCAGATATTTTGTATTGTTCCCTATTCGGTAGCCAGCTAGAAAATCTTTATGTTTCTAAAGCATGGAAGCAATAGGCAATAGAAATCTAAAAGAGACATTTAGCACTTGTGTTGCATTAAATTTTGTAGAAATACAATGTAGCTTAGTATGAAAATAATACACATGAAAAATACTTTAAAAAAATTATGAGAATGGCATAATAATGTAAATAAAAATGTGCAATTCCTAGTGTTTGTACAATGCAGTTGTGCAATACTAATGATTAGGTACCCAGGCCATGAATATGAAAGAAGTGGCTGCACAATCTGCAAGCTGGCTAGCTTTAAAAGACTATAATGGGAGGTGTATGTATCCCTATAAAAGTAGATTAGTTACTTTATCAACACTGAAATTTAATGTAGTGAGGATACTCATTACATGTAAAGATGAGATTATTCTTTTTAAAAACTTTAGTTAATTTAGTGAGGCTGATGCATGTTTGTTTCGATTAAGTTTAGATAAATTTTTGGTAAAATATTAAATTGGTGACACTAATATGAATGCTCTAAGGTGTTACCACAAATTATTGGAATTCTAATATATTCATGGTCACCTTTTATTTTAATTTCGAACCTCAAATAAGGGTTAAAATTATGTCAAGATTCGTAAACATGAGTTTAAATTTAAAAGTTCGGTTATGCATGAGAAAGTATTAGACACCCATGATGGTTGTCTCAAAATGGTATCTTAGAACATCCGCATCAGTAGATGCAAAGTCTTGCAAAATACAAAAAACACTTCCTTTTACACATTTTGACCAAAACAAATACCCACATCAATGGGTGTAAAATTGTGTATAAATGCACAACTGCTACAGTAACCATGCATAAATGCACAACTGTTACAGTAATCATGCATATATGCACGGTTATTGTAGCTTTTGCATTTAATATTTTATTATTATTTCTCGCTCCACCTCACTCTTTCTTTTTCTCTCTAGTCTGACTCTCACCTCACGCAACGGTCACAACAACTTAGCAAAGAAGAAGAAGACAAATATCCAACCACCAACTCAACACAACCTAAAGATCACCACTGCAACCCAAACCCACCAAAAAACCCATTCCAAATCCAAACCAAAATCAATAAAAACTAAATCCAATGGAAAACCCATATGAAAAATCCAACAGAAACCCACATGAAAAAACCAATGGAAATCAGTTAGATCTACCGCCGTTACTGCTGCCAGATTTACCTTGGTGCTGCCGCTGCATCTGCCTTGCTACCATCGCCAAATCCAACCCAAATGGACTTAGATTGACATGGGTTTATGTTAAAGTGAATTTTTTAGTTTGTTTATGGAGTTTTCTGGTTTATTAATGGAGTTTTCTGGTGAAGAAAAGAGCAAAAGAAGAAAACTTGATTGGTGAAGAAATATGAGAGAAAGAAAAAAAAGAAAGAAAATTCACTGAGAGAGAGAGAGAGAGAGAGAGAGAGAGAGAGAGTAGTGTTGAGAGAAGAAAAGAGAGAGAGTGGGTTAAATTGAATCTCTCTCTCAAAAAAAAAAAAATTGTTGAAAAAAAAAGAATATAAAATGATTATTTAAAGAAAAGAGTGCGTATAATAGATAAACTGATAATGTGGGAGTTTTGGATAAGTGGCTGTGTAAAATAGAAAAAGTGGATTCTTATGTTAAAATAAACAAGAAATTTTGCATAGACTGATACAATTACTCTTATATTGACATATTCTTATACTTTACACAAGGATAGATAAAATTGACCTATGAGCATTTGGCTTTCCAGTCGCAATGCTCCATCATGTCATGTCTAAAGCAAGAATGATGTAAATGGTTGACAAATGGTTTTATTGGAGTGTGTAGGTTTAAAACACATGTAACTGAACTGAGTGTATGATTTTAGATAAAATAAAATAAATGATATATATATATATATATGCAATTGACTAATATTAATTTGTTGAGGATCTATAATTAACCCTAAGAATGTAGGATTAAATCTTAGTAGTAGTAGTAGTTGTTGTTGTTTTGTGTATGTTTAAAACCTTGAAAAAAGAAATTTATAGTTTGAGGATTTGGAAATCATTTTGAAAATAGATGATACATTACAACTTAGCATAGGTATATATCGGCAACCCCAATATAACCTAAAAGGACTATGTGCCTTATTCATCATGTGGATCTCATTGTCTCTAGCGAACTAGAAGTAATGTGATTTGTTGGTTGGTGAGGGTAGGGGTCTAAGAAAACATTGGAAAAAGTGCATTATGTAGCCTCTATATTTTTTGCTATATAACTAATGTCTAGGAGTTAATTGTTCATACTAAAGTTCAAAAACCAAATTTACACTAACCTCAAAGTTCATGGATAATATTTGTAGAATTCCTCTCTTTTTTTCCCTCTCAATAGCTAAGATGTAAAATTGATTCTTAACACAGTTTGTAAATGAAACTAACTCCTAATATTTTTCTTTACATACGGAATCAATGTAATAAAAGGCTAAAAACTCAATCATTTTAGGCTTTAGACGAACTGCATCAAAATTAGTTCATCTCTCAAAACCAGTTAAGAGTTGAACTAATTTCATTTAGCCAATCGTTGCAAAAACACAAAACTTAGCTAACGTCTGAATAATAAAATAAGTTTTAAATTTATTTAGTTTCAAACATATAAAATCAATTCTTAATATATTACATTTGTATTAATTTTAAGGTAGTATAAAATATTAATATCCAAAAAAAAGCATAAACATGGTTGTGCTAAGGTTTGAAGAACCAAAATTGTTAGGTTCTAAGACTTTAGGAACTAAATGTATTAGAATTTCAATTTGTAATGTGTTGTTAAACCATGATCAAAACTTAGAAGTCTAGATTTAGGCTGCTCAAAGTGTGTTTATTTGTAAAGTTGAAATCAAGTAATTGCAGGAATTATTAGTCTAAATCTGCAAGGCTCGATCGATCAAAAATTAGACTCAATCGATCGAACCTTGTGCAGATTAATTTTCTGTAGAATTTTCCAACTTAGCCCAAGGCCGGTTTGACATGTAGGGTTTTATGTTTTACTCCAAGTATAAAAGGAAAAACCCTAACTACATTTTAGAAGTCTTTGATGTGCTGTATGTTGAATTTCTTATGAGATTTAGAGATGTTTACCTTCATACACACTTAGGGTTATTCAGATCAAGATTCATGTCAAGAACTTGGTGAGCACTTCAATTGCTACATAAAGAATTTAAAGAAGATTTGAAACCTTTGAGTGAAGTCTCAAAGTCACAAGTGGGAGTACTTGTGGTTACAGTGAATCAAGGAAAGAAGTAGTCCGTGAATTCAGAGCTGTCACATGGTTGCGATAGTAAGTTTTCTACTAAAAGTAGCAATAGGATGTTAGTGGTCTAAGTTCTATTGTACAAACTTCAATTCTTTCATAGTTGATCTGTTTTACCTTGAAGATAGTTAGGTTAAATCCTCTATAGATTTTTTACCGGTTTGGTTTTCTTGGATTATAATATCATGTATTCTTTATATTTCCGCATTACTTACATGATATGATTTGATTATGCTAACCTAGATTTGAATAATTTATCTAAGTAATCATTTGGCTAAATAATTAGGTTAAATAACTTGTATTTTAAAGAGTCTAAAAACGTACAAAAATAATCAATCCTATTGAAAGCTAAAGGATGTTTGATAAATCACAAAACCGTTTAAGCTACATTTTAATACTAATCCTATGTAAAAATGAGTTAAACTTGTAAAAGATGGCTTCATATTTGTTTGAAACACATGGTAATTAATCAAGTTGCGTTTTATGAAAGTGTTCTAACTATTTTTTAATTCAATTATTAGAAGTGGGGAAGAGGAATTTGAATATGATTTTTCTCAAAAAGGATATCAAATTAATAAAATAAGTTTTAAACTTGTTTAATTATTGGTCAAACATATATCCTCATCATTCTTTATAGCACAAACACAACGTAGAAAGAAACATCCATATTAAGTGCTTACAGAAACACATTTTATTCTCTCTATATATATAAGTACGTTAAAAGGAAATTATATGCATCATGTTATGCCAACACGATACAAGCCAATTCTCCAACCAGAAGCCTTCTTACCAGTCATTGTCAAACTGCAAAAGGTGCAAATGCAAACTTTAATTAGTTATATATATCTATGACTATAAGTAATAATAGATGAATATGCAACTCAGAAACAAATTAACGATTGCATTGAATGGATGATGTAGCTAGGACTGTGAACTGAAGACTCTGTGATCACTGAAATACTGCAGTACTTACTCTAATGAAAGATGGTCTTTTTGTAAAATCTTAATCAGTACTTTGGGTAAAGATAGATTTTCATTAACAATCTCTAATACCTCTTTGGGAAATTCTCAGAATTACATGTTCTACTTAAAAATAATAGGTTATAAATTACACTTTCCACCACTAATGCTAATAGTACAAAAAAGGTTTAAAGATTATAACAAAAAAGTTTTTTTTTGATTTGTTTTGTTTTGTTTTTTTTTTTTTTTTTTTTTTCTATTACTACAGCATGGAACACATCATAAGAAGGTACAAGATTGCAACAGGGACTGATCAAATTCCAGAAAGCAATGACCAGCTGGTACGTACATCGCATCCCAATTGTAATAGATTATAAACATGACTAAACTACATTAAGGTTCTAAGGTTTGTCTCTTTACTATGTGTAGGAGCAGATGCAGGGTGAGTTGAAAAGGATGCAAAGAGAAACCCTGAGTCTTGAATTGAGTTTGCAACGTTACACCGGTGAGGACTTGAATTCTGTACAATTTGGAGATTTACATGAACTTGAGCAAAAGCTGGAAAACGCAGTCAACAAAGTTCGAGAAAGAAAGGTATAGTGTTTTAAATATTCTTATGGNTACGTACACCGGTGAGGACTTGAATTCTGTACAATTTGGAGATTTACATGAACTTGAGCAAAAGCTGGAAAACGCAGTCAACAAAGTTCGAGAAAGAATGGTATAGTGTTTTAAATATTCTTATGGGCTTAATTAGCAAATATATATAGAGAGACAATTTGAATCACATCATTTTATTGCTAAACATTCATTATGGAAGTTATTAGTTCTAATTGTGTTAAAATTATACATGAAAGTGTTGCCTAATATAAGTTTAAGAAAGTTGGCTAATATAAGTGAGTGTGTTTGACATGATCTTTTTCTTTTCTTTTTTTCATACGTTTTTAGACCCCTTAAAACACAAATTGTTTAACCTAGTTATTTAGTCAAGTGATTACTTAGATAAATTATTCAAATCTAGGTTAACACAAGTAAATCATATCAAGTAAACAATGTGGAAAATAAAGAACACAACAATATGATAACTCAGGAAAACCAAACCGGTAAAAAACATGGGGATGATTTAACCTAGATATCCTCAAGATAAAACAGATCCACTATAAAAGAATTGAAATTTTACAATAGCAACTTAGACCATTAACATCTTATTGCAATCTCGAGTAGAAAACTTACTATTACGACCACGTGACAACTCCGAGTCCACAAACTATTTCTTTCCTTGACCCACAACAACCATAAGCATTCCCACTTATGTTTTTCTTTAAGTTCTTGAAACAACAACTAAAGCAATCACCAAGCTCTCGATATCAATCTTGATCTTGATAACCCTAAGTGTGTATGAAGGCAAACACCTTTAGATCTCGCAAGAGATTCACACACACAGCATATCAACAATCTTTAAAACGTAGTTAGGGTTTTTTTTATACTTGGAGTAAAATATAAAACTCTAGACATCAAACTGGGCTTGAGCTGAGTTGGAAAATTCTGTAGAAAAACAATCTGCAAAAGTTTCGATCGATCAAGTCTAATTTTCGATCGATCGAGCCTTGCAGTAATTGAATAGTAATTTTTTGCAGTTACTCGATTCCAACTTTACACATACATACACTTTGAGCAATCTAAATCTAGAATAAACGTTTTGATCATGATTTGCCAACATATACATATTGAAGTTCTAATACATTAGTTCCTAATTTCTTAGAACCTAACATTTTTCTTACTGGAAATTACAGTTCGAGCTCTTACAACAACAAATTGACAATCTTCGAAGGAAGGTAAATTGTGCAATATGTTAAATCATCTCTCTCTCTCTCTCTCTCTCATACACACGTACCATTATTATTATTACTATTATTATTATTATTATTATTATTATTATTGAGCCTTTGTCATCTCATTACCTTCTGTTATATCTAAACATTAATAATCCTTCTTGTTTGCATTTAGGGGAAAATGCTTCACGATGAAAATGAAAATTTGTACCATCTGGTGAGTGTAATTCTTATATGAGCTTATATAGAGTTGAATTCTACTTAGTTGTATCATGCATGGCCCTCGCGCGTGGATTTGGCAAGAAATCCATCATTCTCAATCAATTAGTAGTTAGTACTAGAGCCAAAAACATTTTTACAATTGCAGCTCTTGTTTTTTAAGCTTACTACTAGCAGACATGATGAAACTAATTAAGACTAAAAATTGTTTTAATTCTTTATTATTGCAGAATCAGCTTAAGGAGAATCAGGTAGCTTTGGATCATCAGGCAGCATTGGATCAACATCAGCAAATGACCATGGTACCTAAGGCTAGTGAGGATCGTCGACGCGTATTGGAATCATTCCCATTCTCTGGGAAGAGCAACCTAGTAGTGTTCTTCCTCAGGCAACCTTGCCTCCACTCTTTAATCCATATCGTCTACAGCCTACTCAGCCCAACCTTCAAGATTTCAGTCTTCAACTCCCCGACTATGGTACTTCAATGTCATCATGATGAACTTATTCTCTTTAGTATTTAAGTCAAGCTAGGTGGTTTATAAATTGACAAAATAGTGTTCATTTTGTTGGGCTCTAATATATATATATATATATATTAAAATAACATTGAACTTGAATATTAAAAAAAAAAAAAAAAAAAAAAAAGATCTTGAATATAATTGTATTATGGGTTGGTTGGAGCAAAAGCCATTAACATGGAAATATGGCAATATTTGAAAACAATTTTCTACGAGAAATTTTTTGACATCAGATGTCTTAAGGGAATCAATAAAATATCAAAATACATTCTAGATAGCAGTAATCAAATGAAAGCCCTGCACTTTGTCTCACTCTTAACAAATTAGAGTCTATAATCTATTGATTTGGAAATTATCATTACTGAAATGGATGCAATAGAGGACATAGAGCTATATCTAATTTACTGTATGATTCTAGGTCACTACATTTTGTAAGCTACATTACTTTCACTCTTTCCTTTTCTCTACAAATTTATTATTTTCTTTCATTATTTTAATATGATATTAGAGCCAAGTTTCTATAATTTTCAATAGGGTTCAAGTAGCCCACCATCAAGCATCACTGTTAGCTATTGTCCCAAAATATCTTTCACAATCTACTTTTCTCTATGGATATGATAGGGCACTTTATAACTTTCTTCTCACGTGTGTAGATTCTAATTTTGGGATTCCTTTTTCCATTTAAGGCCTCCAAGTCACACAAATTGAGCTGTACCACTCATTTGTCCTTTTGCTTCATCTCTGTCACTCACTCCCATGCATCACACGACTTCTTTATCCATCAATGTTCCTCCGGCCATAAGTGTGGCATCCTCAGAGTCTCAGACCACAGCATTAGCAACCACTCCTTGTTCACTAGTACAACCATTCTCAGGCCCTTGTAGTCGTCCTCCGACATTCATAAGTCGTCTTTGTCCATTGCCATCATCATAATTGCTCTCAATTCATTCTACATTTTATCTGGCCTATTATTTGACGATTAGGTCCATTCTATATCTAATTCTGTCATTTGCGTTCATGGTTTCCTTCATTAGATTACGATTCCAAACTTAAGATTCCACCTTAAGTTTGAAGGAGATGTTAGTATATGCACATGTTTTACATGACTTAGTATATTTGCCCTCTATGTTTTACTTTGTACATAATTTAGTCATAGCCCCTTATAATGTCATGAATCAAGGGTAATTGAAATGTCTTGATTAAGACATAATCAATAACCCCTATAGGTCAATCATTGTGTGTATATATATAACCTATATTGAGTTCTTATAATACATGTACATCCACAAACAAATACTAATCTTTCTAGATTCTTGAAAAAAAAAAATTCTAATCTTTCTAGTGACAAGTAAGAATAAAAATCTTCTATTCTATTTTAGATGTTCCACTTTGTATTTTAACAATCACAATTTGTCATATGTTCATTTCACTTTTCTTATAATATAATCAATGTTTTTTTTTTTTTTTTTTTTTAAATAGACACACGACACGCTAGAGTTAATGGAGTATAAAATGAACCATTGAAAGTTGGATGAATCATATTTATTGGACAAATAATAATGAAAACTATTATCTTCACAATAACAATGGCTATATCAAAATTCAAAAGTCACTCCACAAATTTTTAAGAAGGAGTTTCACACACATATACACTTAAATTAGGTTAGAGTAGAAATTTTATATTGTATAAAAAAATTTTAAAAATAAAAAAATAATTTTTTTTTTTCAAAAGTCATGTACCACACTTCCCAGGTCCCAAATGAAGATTACCTTTTACCAATACTGTACCTAACATGGTCGCTCTCAAATGTCAGTTGGAATATATTGTGTCATTATTAAAGCCACTTGGTTTCATTAGAAGCTTGACACGTGGAAATTAAATGGAAAGAACAATAAAGAGAAAAGAACTTATCTGAACCACAAAAGATGGACCTATTTTCTTTTTCGTGCTAGATTCTAATCCTGATTTCAAGAGCTGCTCTAGCCTATGTAATATATAAATATATATATATATATATACATGAAAAAAAAAATTGATTGGTATTTTGATTTAATGATAAAAAATTTTCATTAAGAGTAAATGTCATAGTTTAAAACATTTTCTAAAAAATATATATTTCAAGTAAAAAAGATTTTTTTTTTCGTAAAAAAAGAAAAGAAAAGAAAAGGATTCTTTCCATATTTTACACAAAAATGAGTCTGCATGCAGCATGTACCGAATCATAAATTCTCCCACATTCTGCTTTTTTATTTTATAGAAATTATCTAAAATACTAACTGTAGTGAGCATAAATGTAGGCCAATATTTTTTCCCCAAGAAGTATATATTACTGCAACAACAATTAAACCTAGTCCCCATTTTTTTGGGGCTGGCTATAACTCTTTACATTTTAACTTAAGTTATCTACTCAACACAAAAAAAAAAAGTTAATCTACCCAATTAATTAAAATTCCATGTAACATAGAAATCTGATCATGTTATAAAAGTACAAAATTACAAGTCAAGAAGATCGATACAGAAGTCAGAAAAATATATCCAACTGTGGTAGAGATCTGAAACTAATTAAACTTTGAGATCATAATTCATAATCATCATGTATTTGCCTCAGGCAAAAGTAAAATTTTATAAAAATACCAGAACCAAAAAAGCATGGAGCAGCTTAGCTAGGCTAGGTCAAGGCAATCATCAGCTGGTCAAATTATAACTGTAAAACTGACAAAATAACGTGGCATGGAGAGAGAGAGAGAAACCAGACCAAGTTGATGAACTGAGAAAACCCTAGCCATAACATTTAGGAAAAACAACTAAAGTGACCAAAGCCAAAACTTTTATCAAAACAAAAGACAAGATGTGACGTGCATGGTTTCAAAGATGATAGAAAATTATAAATTCAGAATCTCATAAGCAAATACACAGAAAAAAGATCCCATTTTGAAGATCAAAACCTGCAATATTATTCACTTTGAGATACTATAAACAAAAAAGAACAAAAACCATAAAAACAAAACTAGCAAAACAAGAAATGAAGCAAGAAACATTAAAAATATAAGATTTAAAGCTGTACCCAGATGTGTCACTGCAGTACTCATACAACTTTCCAGAGCTTGAGAAGACCATGATTCCAATTTGGGCATCACACAGCACAGAAAGTTCATGGGTTTTCTTAAACAACCCTACTCTTCGTTTTGCAAAGGTGACTTGTCTTGTGGTTCGGTTCTCTATCCTTGAGATTGACACCCTTCTCCGTCCCATTTTCCTTGTTAGAGAAAGCAGAAAAAAATGGGATTTTTATCCTTTTAATGCTCAAATTCCTGGTTCACAAAAAAGATAAAGTAACCAATCAATTAGTTCTAAAATGCCACTAGGAATAACAAGTATATATGTTACATTTTTGTGGCAAAAATTTGCTATATACATTACTTTGATGCTTTTTCTTCTTTTCCCCTCCTATGAAAGTTAATCAAAGGCCTAGTAGAATCAAGGAATTGTGATCAAACCATGTGAACACATAGTTCTAAAAACCCTAACGGTGACATATATTAGCAATTTTTGCAGTATGTAAGAGAGAGAGAGAGAGAGAGAGAGAGAGAGAGAGAGAGAGAGAGAGAGAAGGAGAGGGAGAGAGAGTGTGTTGAATAAAGGAAAAGCAAGCAATGCTAAGAGTTAGTACCTTTCTTTCTTCCTTTGCTTTTTGGATGTTTGGCTTGAAGCGAGTAGCTTGAACAGACCAACCCAATCCTATATAGGTGACATTCTTTCCAAATGGTCCATCTTTTTGCATAATATTACAGAAATATCTATCTTACAAGAATCAAGTAGTTTCTCTTTTTAAGTGTGTGTGTGTGTGACTGTGTGTGTTATAGAGAGAGATGTTTGTGCTTGTAAAAATGTTCATCACATGTACATGCGATGTTAATTTGTCTTAATTTGTTCAAGTATTAATTGTGTGATTACTGGAATGAAAAATTCCACACGTAATTTTGGACCAAGTCATAGGTCATCTATTGACCTATAAAGTTTGATGTAAGACTAAACAATTCACTAAAGAGTTGATTAGAACTGTAAAAGAAATTAAATCACAGCAGAATTAATGAAAGTATATGTATTCAAACAAAATTTACAAGCATTAAGTACCTAGTTGTTTTATTATTTTTTGACAAAGAAGTACTTGCTTTGGTGAATATATATGTATGGTTCTTACTTCTTAAGATGATTACAAAACTTGCAATTTCTTTTATTTATCTATTTTTTCCAACAAAAAAAGTACTTCATTTATCAGAAATGGTATGCGAAGTTATATAAAAGCTGCTTTCTTTCTATATGGTAAAAATCTGAAATCTTTAGGGAGCAAATAGGTGTTGTAGATTGCAATGGTTATTGGTTCTATCAGTCTCCATGGTTTTAGTTCTTTTTTTTTTTTTTTGGGTTTGATAATAAGTATATCTGATATTATGAATATCTTGGCATTTCTGTAATTTCCTGTAAATATCATATTTGTACTTGCATATAAAAGTATTATTCCTTCACTGTCTTCCAAGGAAAATAGGAACAAAAAGTGTTTATGTCATATCATGACTGTAAACCACCACACCCTTTGGACCACTCTATCTATGCCAACCTAGCGACCTACCCTTATTAGAGGTTTCCAAATTGGGAAATAGTAGAAAATCTGGGTACAGTACCAATTCTACTGTTCCTCAAATTCCCCAATTCAAAATTCCTAGTCATTCGCAAGAATTGACAAAGCACACACCTTCCCTTTTGTGCCTAACTATTCTTACATTTTTTTTAATTAAAAAAAAAAAATTGTTCTATAAGTAGCGATTGATGTATGAAAAATAATTACTAACATTATTTTTATTATATATCAATCATAATATGTCGTTTGATCGAATATTATACAAAAAATTTGGGATTTTTTTTTTCAAAGGGAATATCATAAGAATTATTGTGTGCAATATTTTATGCCATACAAGATTAAAAATATGAAGAGAATTTATGTCTTAACCATTAGTCAATTACGCGTCAAACCGTTTCAAGAAGATGGTACTAATAATCTGTAGAGCTTGACCATTAGACTTGCCACTTTATTCGATTTCTCCAATGCGCATGCATTGTATGTCAAAAACTTGACCTTGCTTTGGGTGGTTTCCATGAAAATCCCAAGAAACTAATAATTTGACTTTCCCTTTTCCCATAACTTATTGTTATATTATCACACAATCTCCATTGAAAGATAGTGTATTTGTGCAAGAAGAGTATATCATTAATTTTCCCTTCTAGAAATTGTTCAAGGTCCAATACATGTGGACTCGATAAATATGACATAATTTTAGTTTCAAACTTTAGAAAATACTTAAAAAGAACACAAAATATTAGCTGATTTTGAATAATTGCATTATGAGTTTTAAAATCTCAATTTTGTGTGTTTCGGATCATGATTGTCTGATAGCTTTATTAGCAGACATCACAAAATTTATGATACTAATTAAACCAAAGTCATTAGTTCATTTTTATATGGAAGACAGGGTCAGCACGGGTTTACATAAAAGAATATATGACTAATGGTAGTGATAATAATGATAATTAAGTCTGAACATGACATTTGATGAAATTCTCATATTTCCAAACCTTTCTATAATTATGTACATAATCTGCACTACACGTTTCCATTTTCCAAGTTTATCTAAATGGAGTAAAGCCCAGTCTTCATCCAAAATTTTCCACACGGAAATATATCTGGCATTCACCAAATGAATAATTTGATTTTTAACAATCAAAGGACCAATAAAAATTGATCAAAATTTTTGCAAACACATATGATATATGCTAGTCAATTGTAAATTTGTAAAGTACGTATTATCATAGGCTAAACTGATATTTGTCTTCATAACGTGACCTACTAATGTTGTTTCTATGAAATATATCAATGGATTTAGTGGAAATTGTATTCTTTTCCATCACGAAATTTTTTATTTCCATATGACATTATTTAGACTTTTGAGAATGCAATTTTCCACGCATCACAGCAACAAACCGTAGTTAACTAGAAACTTACATCACTTGTTAGGAGACTTCCATTTTTTTTTTTTTTTTATTTTTTTTTTTTTTGTCATCTCTCTCTCTCTCTCTCTCTCTCTCTCTCTCTCTCTCTAGACTTGACAGTTGAGACAAAGAGAACAAAATTAAATTTTTTTTCTTTCTCAAAAAATCTGAGATGGGTTTTCCTTGTTTCAATATTTAAGATCATTTAAAACCCTTTCAAAATAACCTAACAAAATACTTGTCATACAAATGTCATGAAAGGGTCATGTTTCTCTCAAAGTTGAAAGTGAAACATGACACTGGGGTGAAGCCATGATAGCTAAACCAGAGCCACCAATAGAAAGAATAAAAGAACAATATGTCTGCCTGTAACTGGAATCTGTTTTACGTCTATTTCACCTACCCATCTTCAGATTTCACATGGTCTGCAAAGATCTACAAAAAGCATGGAACTTTAATAATGTTCAACGATAAATAAAGCTATGACAAGAAAATTGGGGAGGCATGACAAAGAAGGATTTGACTAGTCTATTGAGATGATGACATATGTTCACTAGTAACCTCATATTACAATCTTGATGAGTTCAATGCACTAGTCCCAAGCTTGTCACAATCTTGATGGGTTCATTGTACTAGACCCAAGTTTTGTATGAAAGACAAATAAGAGATTGGAATGATAATAGAATAAGTAGAAATAGTGATGGAGTTTAACAAATGTTAATTTGTCTTACTTCATAAATGGAAAAATACCGCAATTCACCTAGTTCATGATTGAACGATAAAATATTATACACCTACACTATATACACACACACACACTAAGGTGCCATTTCTTCTATTGAATAAAATTTTATTATAAGACATGATCATTGGTGGTACTTAATTAATTTGTTTGTTCTAGTTTAGCTTTGTGCCTATGATGAAAAACTTATTTTCTTAAATTTGATAGAATTCTATATCATTAGGTTACTCAAGCATTGGTTTGCACATCTTTGGGCAATTTTTTCCTTTAAACATTGAACATGAAGTACCCACCTAATTTGATATGAAATTAACTATAAGTATATGCGTCCATAATATGCTTCAGCTTTTATTTTTTTCCTTCTTCTTCTTTAACTTTATAATTTCAAGTTTTTCTAGTCTTTTTAAGCATAATTTTTATTGGATTGAGTGACAAGTTTGCTTCCTAGCTGGTACGTGAAACAAGAAGGAATAAAGAGAGGGATACTATATATATAGGGAAAAGTACATTGGGCAAAATAGATTATTGAGTTCTCTAAGAACATAACAAAAATTCACAATATATTTAAATTAGCCAAACACTTTACACATTAATCATTAAAAAAATTAATTACAAATTGCGGCTGGCTTATTTGTGACGTGAATTAGGATAATTTAGGAATGTTATGAAATCATTGTATGTTTTATTTATAATTTTGTTTACATAGACAAGATAGGCCAGCTGGGTAAGATCAATTAATTAATATAATGTTACTTTATGCATTTAGAGATTCATCCTCACTCCGGACTCTGAATTGAAAATTTCACCAAAGTGTAATTTTGCACTTTTATGGTCTTGCCACTGTGTACACAATCAAGAAACCCCCAGAAATATGAGACTTAATGTGATATTTGGTACAAGGTAATATTTTAAGATTTGAAGGAATGTTTAAAAATTTTCATGTTTGGTTGCAAATCACAATAGGAAATCAAGTGCTAGGGGAATCTAGACTCCCCCTCAACCCCACTTCTGTAGGAATGTGAGTTCTCTTTAAAATAAGTGGGTATCTTAAAGGAAATTATATTTTTTTTATATAATCTTGTATAGTTTAAAGCAATTTGATGCAAGAAATATTACTTCCTAGGATAAAACCTTCACAAGGAAATGAAAGGAAAAGATATTAACCTTTAGAAATTTTATTGAAAATAAGTGATTTGAATTCCAGCATGTATCAAAATAAAAACCGTTTTGCTGAGAGAAATAATTTTTCCGCAATATTTGCACAATACTTTCACAACAAATCTTAAATGATAGGCATTTTTTTTATAAAAAAAATCTTAAATAATAGGTTGTTATTGATGAATAAAAAAATAATTTAAGTAGTGGGTTCAAAATTCAAATTAAAACCATTAACAACTTATCATTTATAATTTGTTGTGAAAGTATTATAGATATAGTAATTTTTTGCCGATGTTTCAAAAAGTTAAAAAGAACTACTTCAATTAACCAAAAGTCCCTTGAAATTTAAGAGAAAGTTTCACTATTTATCTTATTTTAATAATCTAACTTAATTTTTTGTTTTGACAGATGAAGTTGGATATTAAACATTATGTTTACAATATGTGGCTCCATGTAACTGTTACACGTGGTAAGGCATGCTTTCACAATTGGGTGTGCTATCACAATAATATAGTTTGTTTTAGGTAAAGCACAATTACCAAGGTTTCAAAAAATTTAAAATATTACTCCTATTTAAAATATATACCAGAAATTTTAAATAAAAAATCTTAAAGGAATTGCTTTATTTCTTTTAATATTATTTTCTATATTTACAGTTTTTGTTTTTAATAAAAAATTTGTCCTACAAGAAGATGCAGTTGATTTATACATTCGTAGCATGGTTATATTATGTGGTGGATTTTTTATATTTTATTTTATAAAAGTTTGTTTCTTAGTTGGTCTTGGATTCTAATATGAAGCCGGAAGTCCAATTCCAACAAGAGATTGGAGATGATATGTAACTTATGTTAATGTATATTCATTATACACTCCTAGTCCATTGGGCTCAGGCCCTATTTACATTTTTGTTTTTTTGTAGAGCAATTTATTTTTTATGCACACCTGTTACTTGTATAGAACTCTTTCATGCATGTATTTAAATTTAAAAGCCCTCTATTGTTTCATTACAGATAGAGAATTTGTTTTAATTGAGAGAGCTTAATTACGCGAGAAACTTCAAAAGAATCTTAGCCATCTTGAAAGATAAAGATATCCAGAGTAGTTCAAAGTTCAAACCTAATTAAAATATGGGCTTTCCAAAAATTGTTTACATACACTACATATCCTATACACGACCAAATTGGATTGATAATGCCACTTTTTGCCACTTTTATTTCTCAAAAGCATATATGCTGTTTATATGCTTTAATTTCTCTCCCCCTTCTTATAATATATTTTTTTTTTTGCTCAAGCAATTAATATAATTATCACTAACTACTACTCCTTTTGTTTTCCACACATAAAATTAGGCATGAAATTAGTGTAACTAGTCAAAATTGAATATGTCATTTTGGCTTGTTATTTCTCTTATATAATGTAGTAGTTATAAAAAGTGTTCCTTTATTTTGATGTATTAGCTTTTATGTAACTGCTTTTATATGTGACTCAAAAATTTATTTTTTATTTTTTATTTTTGTGCGCATGTTATAGCTAAAGGTGTGCATTTAATCCACCAACCTAACAAAATCGATTTGACCCAACTTAAGGCACATTTGATAAACTGTAATAAACACTGTAATGTAATAGATATTCTTAAGGAATAATTATTTAGTTGTTTGGTTATATTTCTATTACAAGGAATAGTCATTAATGATAAATATCTATTCTTTAAAATGAGGAATAATCATTCCTTATCAAAAGCCATGTAATTCCTATTCATTGACCCAACCTAATTCACTTATATGAATAATTCCAAAAAGCCCCCTACATGCCGCTGCCCTCAACCTTTTTATTCTCACTCTCTGCCATATTAATCTATGGTTTCCAAATTCATTAAGGACGTGCGAAAATCTGAAAACCACAATTTGCCAAAATCTGAAAATCATAGACTATGTTTTTCATAAAACAATATTTCTTTATTAAGATATCATTGTTGTTGTTCATCTTCTTCTTCTTTTTTATTATTTATTTTATATATTGAGAATCAATCTATGGTTCTTTAGGCCATAATTTCTATATTAAAAATATTTTCACTAGTCAGTCTATGGCTCGGCTCCAACAACTGAACTTTAATTATCAAAATAATTCACCCTGCATAGAAACGCGCCAGTTAAAATTTAAGATGTTATCATTTTTTTTTTCTCTTTTTTATTTTATTTTATAACATTTATGGAGTTATTAATTTTGAAGTTTGAAAAAAAGAAATATATATTCAGTATAAATTTTTTCAATTTATACAGATTAAGATGTTAAGTTAGATTTTAAATGTAATTTTATAAATAAGGGTATTTTAGGAAATTTTATTTAAATATGTTTTCATTTAACAAGAGTTAGGGTTCTATTTTTGTGTTGCCTCCAAACAAATGTATAGTAATAGTTATTTCATTATAACATTTTGTATTCCTTGTAATACTTATTCTTATTCCTATGTAATCATCATTACAATGTACCAAACATGCCCATAAAAAAGTAATTATTAATTACTTGATCTCTTAGGTGCTCATAACCCTAAAAAAAAGCTAAATTAGTTATACTATTTCTTTTTAGAGTAAGCAAACATGGAAACAAGAAGTTTCAAAAGGCTTTCCTGTACGTGACTTTTTTTGGTAGTATAAAAAAAAGTCACATTAAAAAAAAAAAAAAAAAAAACTCTTCGCTTAAATGAAACTTTGTTTAGAAGAATGTTGTACGATATATATATATATATATATATATATATCGCTTGTCTTAAAAATTAACATTGAATGGATGCATTAACCTTCATCCAAAGTAATACATTTTAACATTATCGCGCGAGTTGATTCAACTCGCTTCAAATTAAATGTCTCATCATAATTTTGAAGAATTTATTTATATGGGTCTGAACTTAATATACTTTAATATTACTTATTGTTCGTGCTTTACAAAATCTTAAATTTGTTAATATTGGTTTATGGCTACTCAAATGTTCGTTTGAAACTTTTTCAAAAAAAAAACTTTAACAAGTGTACTTTGACTTTGGTGAAAAATCATGTGCACATAAACCTTTTTTTTGATAGAACATAAAACTTATATTTAAATCTTATAACTTAGCCAAAAGACATAATTTAGGGTGCGCTTGAATACCGTTTATTTAAACAATAAAAAAATAATTTTCGATTATCATTCACACTAAAAAGTATTGTTTATATGCCTTGATGCAATGTTCATGTTCCATGAACAGTGCACCAGGCGCTGGTCTCAAAAAAAAAAAAAAAGGCCAGAAACGCAAAACGTCCAAACATGGACGCAATCCAAACACCACCTTAAAATAAAAGTCACTTAGCTTATATTAGCTCATACTTTAAAAAAAAAAAAAAAAAAAAAAAAGAAAAAAAAAAAAAAAAGAAAAAGAAAAAAGTAAGAATCCTTAATCCACGTTTACTTGAAAAAAAAGTTTTAAGAATAAATCAATACACACACACACACACACATATATATATATATATAAAATGTAAAAATGCCTTTTTTGTCCCTACATTTTGGGATCGTTTCTATTTTGGTTCCTACATTTTTATTTTACCACTTTTAGTCTCTAAAACAAAAAAAAAAAGTGTTCTATTTTGATCCTTACTGTCACTCACTTAATGGAAAAATCCTAAGTGGCAAACGGAGTGCACTGTTTGCATAGTAAATGCTAGCGTGTTTATTAAAATAATATAAAAAAAATGCAACTTCAACATCTGCGTTAGCATCCACATCAGCGTCTAACTTAAAAAATTAAATTTATCAATTTAAAAATTATAAAAGTTATTAAAAAAAAAAAACATAATTAAAAACAAAAAAATGGTGAAATTTAGATCTGTTTTGTTTGTACTTAATGTCTTTTCTTCTTTATTTTCTTCTTCTTCCCTAGATCTTTCTCCACCTCCCATTCTTTCTTTTGTCTTCTTTCTTTCTTTTTCTTTTCCTTCTTTCTCCCTTTATCTTGGTGCTTAGCCTTCTTGAAACTCTTTAAGCAAGTTCCTCCACTTGTTGGTGCACATAGTGGGTGATCGATTTCTCTCATCTCCGATGAAATCTGCTATCACTAAGAATCATTTGCTAGTGCTGGTACTAATAGTGGGCGTGAGTGTGAGGGTGAGGTTGAGGAGCGTGGTGAGGTGGCAAGACGCCGGCGCCATCATGTGGGTTTCTAGGTAGATCCAAAACCCTCTCCCTCACTTTCTCATCTCACTCTCTCTTTATCTGGGTTGAGTCAGTTGTATTTCTTTTGCATTTTTGATAAATTTGAAAAGGGATAATATGGGTTTGTGAAAGGAAATTTTTTAGATTTGGGTGGCGGTGGTTAGCTGGGCTCACAAGTGGTGGGTAGATCTGGATTTTTTCTCCATTGGTGGGGTTTGAAGGTGGTGGCTCGGTGGAGGATTTTCTTGGTCTATTGTTGTAATTGGTTGAGTTTTAATGTTTGGTGTTTGGTTGGTTGGGTCCGATAGAGATGTTTTAGTGTTTTGGTTGAGATGTGTTTTGGTATTTTTGTGATTGTTGGGTTTTGGTCTCATTTGAAGATTGCTGTGTGTTTTGCATGTTTGGTTGCTAAGAAATGCAAGAAGAGAAACAATATATATATATATATATATTGATTTTTATAATTTTCTAGACAACGAGTTATTTGAGGAAGAACATGAACCATTCTGGGAAAGTGAGGAAGAACATGAACAATTCTGGGGAAGTGGGGAAGAACACAAAGAACATAACAAAGGCATGATCAGTGAGGAAGAACATGAACAGTTATGGGAAGAACACAAAGAACATAACAAAGGCATGATCTTCGAAAAAAAAAAAATTAATGATGAAAAGAAAAAATAATGAAAAGAATGGGAGGCGGAGAAACTAAGAAATATCTGGGGAAGAAGAAGAAAATAAAGAAGAGATCTGGGTTGCCAAGAAAACAAAGGGAGAAACTTTTAGATCTGAGTTGGTGTTCTTGTTCAAGAAACTTTTAGATCTTAATTCATGTGAATTTTGGTTTTTAATTCTATTTTTTATTTTTTTAGTTAAAATTAATAAATTAATTTTTTAAACTTATATGCTGATATGTCATGGATGATGTGGATTTTTAATAATATTTAAGTCTTCCGTTAGCCACCTCAGAAATTTCTGGTTGTTGACTAATGGAAAGGACTAAAATAACATGCGTTAATTGATTTAGAGACTAAAAGTAGTGAAATTAAAATGTAGGGACCAAAATGAAAAAAAAAAAAAAAAAAAAAAAACCAAAATGTAAGGACTAAAAGTGCATTTATGCTTATATTAAAATACATTTCATTCAAAAAAAATTTTAGCCATTCAAATTGTATATAAGGCGCGCCTTGATGAAATTAATGGCTAGGAAATTTACAAGAAAAATTTTGGTGGTAATGACTGAGTTAGTTATCATTATCTTGATGAAGTGCAAGCTAATGACCTTGCCATTATCCCTTACCAATCCACTTCACTTCCAATTTCTCTTCATGAATGTGAAGTTGATAATGTTCAAGAATTACTATTTATTAACCGTCTTTTACGAAAATTTGAATATTGTCAAAATTGTCATAAAAGAAATGAATTTATGAGTTAATTTGTGGAGTCTGCTATTACTCCTTTTTCAATGTGTATGAGGGTTCATAAGGTGTCTCTAAACCACCTGGTTTTTGACATCACTATAAAGTGCTTAATATTCTGCATCAACATAAGATCTATAAAACCCTTTCGTTTGGAAGCTTGTTTTATAAATTGTTATGAATCATCTACTAAAAAGTACTAAGATCCATTTATATGCAAAATCCATGAACTATCTTCGAATTTAGATTTGGTAAGTAATTCATAAAACTCTATCTCTCTCTTCAAATGCATATATGCATGAATAGTATATTTGTGATTAACCATAAAGATTCAACTTCCTCATATTAAATTCATCCCAAGCATGCTTGTGATCTTTGATTACACCATTAACATCAAGTATTAGGGAATGATTCGAGGAATGGAAAAAATTTGACCCATAAATAGAAGTCGAACCATTGATCATCTAATGTTGCCTCTAAGGTAGGTTGTGTTGGTTTGATTGAAGAGAAGGAAAGCGAGTGACTGTCCTTTATTTGGTTAGAAAGTATATGATAAATGAAAACATAATGGGAGGGAAAAAATTTTTGTGGTGCACCCATCATTTTTCCTTTCCTAAATTACTCTTAAGCCCTTGAAAATTTTTAACTTTTTTTGTGAAATTACTTTCATATCCTTATTAATTTATAATTTACAAGGATAAAATGGTAAAATAGTTTATTATTCTTCTTATTATTTTTTTTTTAAATTTCCTTTCACTCCTTTCTCTTTCCCTCTACCTCCAAACACACATAAATTAGTATTTTCTTTCCCCTCTTTTTCCTTAATTTCCTCTCTTTTTCTTTTCTCTTCTCTTCCCTCCCCTTCCACGTCCCAACCAAACATAGCATTAAACTAAGAGAATAAAAATGTGCCACTTAAAAAGTATGAAATATTCTAAAATACTTAGAATGAAAAAGATATGAAAGAATTCTAAACACTTGGCGACAAGTCTACAATTCATGCACACTTAATGCTTATCATTTTCCTTAGGTATAGCAAATTTAGAATCTTTAGCTTTAGATTTTCAAAAAAAAAATCTTTAGCTTTATATTATTTTTGGTTTATTATTAGAAGGTTCATAATGACTTGATTATTTTAATTTACCATAAAATGTTAAACACTGCTTCTTCTACATGAATTTTCATATTTGACTAAAAGTTGATATTCATATAACTTATTTGATTTTTGGAATAAAATTTAACTAAAAACTTAGTTGCAGGTTAAGATTTCAACTTCATCTAAAAAGTTGACAAGTGTTCTTGTTTGCACATCATACTTATTTGTACTTAATCCAATCAACACTTATCATTTACATTGCAAACATGTTAGCTTCTTAGAGGAATTGAGGCCTAAAGTTTCAACTAAGTTTGTAACCAAATTTTATTCATTGATTTGTGATGCATTTATGTTAGTAGTATTTTTTTTTTTTTCCAGAAACTGGCCTAAAAGTCCAGACTGGGCATGTTAGTAGTAATTTCAAAACATAAGGAGTTGTGAAACCTAGTTTTAATTACTACTTTGTAGCCAATGGCTATTAAATTTTTTTTTTTTAAATAACTATGAATTTTTTCCCATTTCCTGCCAATACAGCTTTCTAAGAGTGTTTACAGCAAAGCATCTTAAAATTTTAGCTTTTAGCAATTCAAAACATTAATTTATCTATTTTAACAACTCACTTTATAATGCACCCTACAACAAAAGTTTTATATTAACTTCAACACATTAAAATAAGAACCAAACTTAGTTACAGTACCTTAGGTTCTCTTCTTAAGATTTAGCCATGTGGCTACTTAATTAAAAAAAATACACTTTCATCAATTCATCCTATGAGAAAAAATCCATATAATAGAATCTTAAAAGAGAAATCTAAGGAATAACACCTAAGTACTGTACTTAAGTTTTGCTCTTAAAATAATATAAACAACACAATAAAATAATATATCTAACACAATAATCAACAACTACGACCATCAATACATTAAAATACCTTTTTTTAACACTCTACATTAAAATATTATTTTTTTTATTTGAGTTTTGAGCTAATTATTTATTTATTTATTTATAAAATTAGTTGCTTTGTAGTAGCCACAATTTTGGAGAATTGGTTGTTAAATTGACTTTTTTTGTCAATTTAACAGCCTCATTGGGGATGCTCTAAGAAATTTACACTTACCTGACACTCTCTGACAACCATTTTAGCGGTGTTATTAAAATTTAGTGGACTTCTAATTTTTCTTTTTGTGGGGTTATTCTAATTACAATTGGATTAAATAACATTTTGGTCAGTCTAGTTTGTTAATGGTTTTAATTGGGTCCTCGTGTTACTATTTTTTTTTTGTCATTTTCTAGACCATTACAATATAGCCCCCATTTTTTTTTTTTAATAATTTGATAATTATGATAATGAGAGGGACTTGAACTTTGGATGTTGAGGACATACTAAGAGGTGCTAACTGCTAACTAATTAATGTTTCAAAACTCTTAGGAAATATAACCCAATTAAGGTCATGAAATTTTACTGGGTGACATGTTTTTATGATGTGCTACACTCACTAGTTAATTTGGTGTAAATAGGTTTACACCTCTCTTTTTTTCTTTTTCTTTTTAAAGATAATATAGACAGAATACACAAGAGATGGGGAATGAGGGAGTGGGAAGACAAGAAAATGAATGTTACTTGTAAGCCATAAATTTCAATAGACCATGCGTTACCCTTAATCACAATAGCCATACGATCTTCATGCATGGTAGATTTGATTTGCATTCTTTTTTCTTTTCTTTTTTCCATAGATGTTCTTGATTGACTTTTTTTATTTATTAAAATTTTGAATTTGAAGAATGACGAGCAAGGTCCATTAGCTAGACCAAGAAAAGCTTTTCCATTGATTTGAATTAGGCTACATGTTACACCCTAGATACTCCCTCTGCATTTACTCTTTGTTTAACACCTTGCTATATCTTTTGATATTTTTCTTCGTTTATTTTATTTCTTTGTCTAGTTTCAATTCAGTTTGTGCTATCTTTTTCCTTTTGTTTCTTATATAGTCTTTATGTTTGAGCTTCTTTACTTACTTTATTTTTATCTTCCTTAAAGTTAGCTTATAATTCTTGCATATGCAAGGGTATAAATAAAAATAAACCATAATCATATATGTCTATTTGGTAAGAATTTCTACCCAATAAGTAAATATTGTACATATTCATAATTGTAGGGTTCAAATTCTTTACGTAAACCCAAAGACAATTAATTTGTATAGTATGGGTCAAAGAACTAGAATTAGCAAGGGATTAATAACAATGGATCTTAACCATTTCAACTGTCTATTGATCAGTTTGTATACATTGATAGTTTTAAACCCTCTCCTGTTTTTCTTCTCTCTCTTTTCTCTCTCCTTCCTTCCAGGCTCATTGACAGGTGCTCCCCTCCATTTTATAGTCACTCTTACCCTCATCTCCATCGTCCACGTGCTCCCCATCCATGAACTTGCTCAAGTACTTGTCACGTCAGGCAGCTTCTTTTCATCTCTGTGTGAGTGGCGGTAGGTTAGGATGCACTGTTCAGAGGTCTTCTCCACATAAATGCGGCCAGAAAAGCTGTTGCAATGCATTGAATACGGTGGCAGCAGCCTTTCCCTCAGATATTTCCCCATCCTTATCGTTCCTGAATATGCTTTGAGCTTATCTAGATCAGGTGGAGTCCTCGGACAGTCATTCAGGCTTTTCCCCTACTCAATTAGTCTCCGATGTCATATCAGAGCAAAACATCTTCTTCGGACAGGAGATGTCCTCCTCGGACTGGAGATATACTCCTCGGACAGCGATGATCCTTCACCAAGAGGATTCCACTCCCCTCTGGGCCTTGTCTTTTCCGCATCCCTCTTTTCGGATGTGAAACAGTCCTCTCGTGGGCATTCGGCCCATTAACTTGGGCCTGACCCCCTTTTCCCCCACAATAGCCCCTCAAAATTTTATTTTTTTTTCACGCAAGCGGGAAGAAAGAATTAGATTTTGATTTGATACGCGGGAATGAATGGATAAAAATGAAAATAAAATAAAACAAAAGAAATCAACAGAAGTAAAAAGTCATAAATGCCCCTGTTTACACGTGCGAGATTGTGGAGACGCGCGCCTCATTATTACCGCTGTAAATCTCTCATTCCCAAAGTAGCGCATCAACTACTTCAGGCGGCTGTGTCTCTTGCATCCAACGGTGGATTATGGATCAAACGGGTAGGGTTTGCCCTCGTGATTCGAGCGAGAGGAATGATACCGCTCCATTTGTCCCCATATATAAATCTCTGTAGGCAGTTACTTTTCTTACTTTACACACATTCATAACACTCAGAGCGTTTTCAGAGTCTCCGGAGAGTTCCCTTCTTCAAAAGCACTTTACGCCCTCTCAGATTTCTGTGTCTTCTGCCTTCAGGATCCCACCCAAAATTACATTTCGAGTTAGGGAATTTGTTTCACTCGTGCTAGTGTAAGTCTCGGTGCCTCCTGAACCTTTATTTTCTCCTCGGCTACCATTTTCTTCCATTAACACCGTCTTCCTCATTGTTTCGTTCATTCTTTTAGAAATGGGTAAATTCCAATATCTCGTCGATAGTCCGGCATTGATTGAGGAGTTCAAGAGAACCCATCATATCCCACAGGGGGTAAATCTGAGGTATTGCCCCCTGGAGGGACTACTGTTAGACCGACAAGAAGGAGAGGTCATAATTCCTATGATCGCCTTCATTGAAGGGGGAATGACCCTTCCTATGGGTCCCGTGACCCTAAACTACCTCCGTAATCATAGGCTCTCTCCTGATCAGTGCGCGCCCAACACCTTTAAGATTTTAGGGGCCTTTGATGCCGTAAATGAACAATTAGGCCTAGGGCTAACTTAGCACGACTTAGCATACCTATATGAGTGTCGTGGCCAAAGAGAGGGGGGATATTACCTTAAATCCCGCTCCGATGTCGTGAGGCTGTTCTCCTGCCTTCCTAAATCCAATAAGGGAATGAAAGACGACTATCTGATCGTCCCGGGCGCATGGCACGACGGTTTACACTGTCCGACCGAGCCAGGAGAGCCAGGTGTGCCTTCTCGGACTCAGGGTCTTTAACTATAGTCTTAGGGCTTTCTCTTTCCGTAATTATTCCTTTGTCTATCCTTGTATCTGATTTCTGATCTAACTGGTGTGTTTGTTTTACAGATAAGGTACATACTGCTCCTCGGTTGAGCCTTATCAACGTGCCTGCCCTCAACTACCTACTGCGCTCAGAGATATACGTCAGCGAAGACGGACAGTTGAGGTCCGTTCCACTCATACTTGGTTACACTCCCAAGAAAGCCGACGTCCAGCCAGCGGGGAACGCAATTACTCAGGGTGATTATAGGTTGCAGCGCATAGACGTTGCTCGAAAGAATTTCTTAGCACCCTACGACCTCGCACCGGTTCCACACCCCAATCCCCGAGGTGTTCCGCTGCTCATCCGACCAGTTCAGCAAGTTCCCCTTGCACAGCCGACCGTGAGAGAAAGGGTCGGCTCCTCGTCCACCTCCTTGGACGCACAAATTGACAAGTTCAAATTTGAAGGGGAAAGCGAAGGAGGCGTCCAAATAATTCCTTCGGACTTTGAAGAGGAACTTGACAGACAGTCTTGTGTCCGACCTCCTTTGTTGCTGACTACAGTCCCTGAAGACTCTTTAGAGGAAGAGATGTCTGACCTGAGGCTACTCCTAAAGAGAAGGAGTAATAAAGTTGAAGTCAAAGGAACGGGGACTTCTCGCCCTGCGGCAAATTTGCCTCCACCTCCCCCCGCTCCACAGGTTCCTGATCCGGCTCTCAAACCTATACCGGATCTAAAGAAAAAAAGGCCGATGGAGCCTGAGGACAAGGAGAAGGGATTGTCACCCAAAACTAAGCAGCAGAAGGTGATCGAAGAGCCCCGCCAAAAGAGGGGATCCTCGGTGGAGAGCAGGGAGGAGCCTCCACTGGCCGAGGTGCGCCGAGGACAACGCATATGGTCCCCTCGGCTAGAGCTCGACGGCGTCCCATTTCCCTGGGAGACCTCGGTCAGGAACTACGACGGGGGTCGTGCTGCACTGATAGCCGAGGCGCTGTAGCAACCCTTACTTCTGCCCCGAGACATGGATTCATATAGGCATTTTAGCCAATATGAACTCTTCATGTCTTTGAAGAGGGATTTGGCCATGGTAAGTATACCCATCCCACTCCTTGGTTACAATGTGGATTTTCTATGTTTGTATACTAACACCGCCATCTTGTTCAGATCACCTAGTAGGTTTTTGTAGCTGAAGAGTGGAACTGCAAGACCCATGTGGAAGCCCAGGCCGAGGCCCAAGCTAGGTCCGAAGTAGAGAGAGCCTTGGACAGCCTGAAGGCAGAGACCTCCAAGCTTTCGGAGCAGCTAAAAAGAGTAGCCCAAGAAAGGGATAGCCTGGATGCTGGTCTCAAGAACGCTGAGACCCAGACCGAGTCTCAGTGCAGGCTGTTAAATGAAGCTCAGAAAAATCTGGCAGCAGAAAGGGAAAAAATCAAGGAGCTTCACGCCGAGCTGCTGAAGGCTAAGAAGGCTGCCGAGGAAGCTCAGAGGGACGCCCAGTTGGCCAAGGAGGCCACTGAACCTGAGAAGAGGGCGTCCTATCAGTTGGGGATGGAGACAACAGAAAAATCCCTCAGGTTATCAAACCATCTCATGGCTACAGGACCCAAACTGGAGGGGAATACCTTGCACATCAGAGCTTCGTTTCTGGCATAGACAGCCATTCTTTGGTTAAAATGGCTAACATGTTCCACATGGTCAGTTTTGCCGTTATAGATAGTAAAGGTTGGCTAGTTGAAACGCCGAGGCATCTCCGCTCCTTCGATCCTACGTGTAAAGGGTGACCTGGAGATCTGATTCAGGGCCTTACTCATGGCATCATTGCCCACCCCTCCATATGGTAATCCTCGAGATCGCTTCTCCCGAGGGTGCTCAGCTTTATATGAGAAAGTCTCGTTGATTGGAGGTTGAGAGTTCTGCTCATAGGTAATATCTTGCCCGTCGTCCAAGTCGTCATCAGGGTGTGGTACAGCGCGTTTCCTCTTCTCATGGCGTAACTCCCTCTTCAACCTTTCAATCTCTATTTGCATGCTGTTTTTCTCTGCATGGGGAACGCGACTTCCACTGCGAGGCTGGGTTCGCTCAGTGTGTGTAGTATGTACACTACCTTCACCGTCCTGCTTCCGCTCCAGATTAAGAAAAGGATCAATATGCTGGGAGGCCCCAGATTCTGCCGGTTGTTGCCCTTGACCAGCCATGACCAACCACTGCTACTCTTCCCTTACGCTCAAGCTCTCCCCGCAGACGGCGCCAATTGTAGGGTTCAAATTCTTTACGTAAACCCAAAGACAATTAATTTGTAGAGTATGGGTCAAAGAACTAGAATTAGCAAGGGATTAATAATAATGGATCTTAACCATTTCAACTCTCTATTGATCAGTTTGTATACATTGATAGTTTTAAACCCTCTCCTGTTTTTCTTCTCTCTTTTTTCTCTCTCCTTCCTTCTAGGCTTATTAACAGGTGCTCCCCTCCATTTTATAGTCACTCTTACCCTCATCTCCATCGTCCACGTGCTCCCCATCCATGAACTTGCTCAAGTACTTGTCACGTCAGGCAGCTTCTTTTCATCTCTGTGTGAGTGGCGGTAGGTTAGGATACACTGTTCAGAGGTCTTCTTCACATAAATGCGGCCAGAAAAGCTGTTGCAATGCATTGAATACGGTGGCAGCAGCCTTTCCCTCAGATATTTCCCCATCCTTATCGTTCCTGAATATGCTTTGAGCTTATCTTGATCAGGTGGAGTCCTCGGACAGTCA